>NW_009647212.1:690717-817635 GCF_000708025.1 Charadrius vociferus
ATATCTGAGTCCATATTGTGAAATATCTTATGAAGTAGCTTCTCTGTTTCTGTTGAAACAAAAAGGAATTAACATCTCACAGCTGACCTTTCTAAATACCTAAATACTCTCCTAACTGATTTACCAGGATGTTACATTAGAAATATGAAGCCAAGGTCCAAATTGCCTTCAACAAAGTTATATTTCCTCTCCAGAAGTTCGTTTTAAAAACCATTCTGAAAATCAGAACTTAGATATTCTACATATGTTATTTATTTAAGTCTAGAAAGAAAATACCTTTAAACTTTGTTTGGGGTTTTCATCCATATCTGAGTATCTACATGGCCAAATGTGAAGATCACAGATCAAGAAGCTGTATGACCTTACACTATAAAATCATGTATTATATACATTCATTATGTAAACACATTCTCTAAAACTACTCCCCTTTCTTCCCTACTTAAAATTACTTTATTTTTCATTGAGCATTCTGGGCGATTACTTTTGAAAGCTGATTCATGCACTCACTTTCACAACTAGGGCATTACTCTGTCACTGCCCCTGAGGCAGAGAAAATTACAGATATGCAAAGAAAAACAAAATTGGCATTTGTTGCCAAATATTCATACCTGAACTGAGTTGCATGGATATTCACCAAAACTGCAGTGTGACAATATCTTGAGATGAAAACTGATTGCCATACCCTTTTTTTCTCCCAGTACACTCTATTCCCACAGGAAGGAATCCAGGCAGGTTCACCGGGGAAGTATTTCACTCCATAAATTTCCTTACTGTGGATGATGACTAAACAGAACTGTAGGACCAAGCTATGATTGAAGCAGAGCTGCTGAACGTTTTAGACTGAACCTCTATGATTTTACCTAAAATTTACTAAAGTGAATAGCAAGCCATTCTTTTGACTGTAGTGGGCTTTGGAACACCACTTAAATTCATATTAATTACAACATGAGATACTCTGTTTAAGTCCAAAATAAGAAGGTTATTATATCCCTTTTTTGGGTACCTAGTAAAGAAATTGAGTGGTTAACAATAACATAGACATATATGTTATAATGTTTAAAAGAGAATAAACTAACTTAACAGCACCTCTTGGAATGTGACACCACAAAAAAAGAAAAGTCTCAACAAGAATTCAAGAAAGTCCAATTTGATGAATAAACAAAACACTATGTTATTAATTTACAAGGGGAAAAAAGTGTAAAATATTTATATATAGTGTATCTCTAGATAAAATATATATATATTTTACATATCTAAAAATACATATCAGATATTATATTTTATAGTAATTGTATAATTATAATACTAATGTAACATGAATATGATATGAAATTATATAACACATCATAATGCATATTATGTCACATTATATCATCAATTAATTTTTACATAAGTTATATATTATAATAGATCAATAGAACATAATGTTATATTTACCTCTAAAACAATATGCATATATAAAATATTTATTAAAATAAATACATGCATATGTGTATATATATACACACCAAGAATTTTATTCAAATTTTCTGACTTAGGTATGCTTAAACCAGTAATCAGTAGAAATCAATAATAATATGTTCTAGGGTGCTGTGGTATTTATTCACATCAGGCAACACACAGTTTTTTAGTAAGGCCCAGCTTTATAGTACTGAGAAAAGATGACGAATTTGGAAGCATGTCTTAGACCATTGTCGGACCTTACAGTTATTTATTTTTCTTTATTAGGTTCTTCAGCCTAGAAAGGACAGAAAGCACTCAAAATGGACAAATTGCACTCTCCACATGCACACACACAGAGACATGCACACGTGCATACACACACACACAAACACAGAGTAGGTTTACTTCAAAGAGATAAGGCAAACGATCTAAACAGTAACTAATTTGAACTGTTTTAATAATATGAAAACTCCAGAAGGGTGTAAACGAGAGAATCCTGGTGAGACACAGAAATAAAATTCAGTGGAAAGTTTCCAATGCCAGAGATCGTCAGGAAAGAGTAATGCAATTTTAGTAATGCAATGCAAGGAGAATATGCTAAGGCAACACATGACAGGTAACGAAGGCGACAGCTTTTGGCAGGTATCTGTGATTTACCTTTGTCTGAAGTGTGATTAATCCTGGCCTCTCCATTAGCAAATCCACACTGATACATTCTGTGTCTTTGAAAACTGAAAATCTGGAAGAACTGACTACAGTTATTTTATGAGGTATTTTATTTCTCTAAGTAATTAGCGCTTGAGAAAAAAACAGTCTTTGGGTGAATCTCATGTGGAGTGGTCTCTTCAAGCTGAAGTAGTGTCTTCATTGGTATTCTAGTAGCACGGGAGATTTATGTATTTACTTATTTGCTTTGGTCAAAATTACATTTTTTTTGTTGTTAATTTTTTTTGGCCTACTGAAGGCTTCTCTAATGGAGGAAAAGTTATGTCTGTCACAGCATCTTTCTGCAGTGACAGTATCATAATTTTTCATCCATTAGGGATGACAGTGATGGTTTCTTCACTGTAACATAGCATTTCTTCCACCTTTTCTTTTCCTGAGTCTATGCTGACATGGAAACAGACCTATCTGAAAAACAGGCACTATTACACGTTCCTGTGTTTTTCAGTCATGATCATCTTCCCCATGTGCTCTTCCACCGATCTGGATGACTGCAGCAAGGGGCACAGGCCATGCCGCGTGTTTCAGCAAGTCCCTGCTCAGCAGCAGTTGCACCCTTGCGAAGCGGTTTCAGATCCTTGTCGATTGCATTACAGGCATTTTCTTAAGCTACATAAGTGGGTTTTTATTCTATTCCATTATAACTTTCTCATAACTGTTGAGGGTACTGCTCAGACATAATATTCCTAAATGTTCAGGACTGGCTTTATTTTTATAATGAAAAGGTTAACATCAGCATTACAAAGGGTGTTAAAACAGTATGAGGATTACATACAAACAAATACAATCTCTTTGTTCAAGAATTTGGTGATTGCTGTGCCAATAAAAGACCGCCTTAGCCTCCTACCATCCACACTTCATCTCCTGTAAAGTGTACTTAGGTCAAATTGCACAGTTTCTTAATGCTCCTGCTGTGGGAGTTTTGACACTGAGAAGTCATGTGTAGGAGGTGTGCTTGTCAGAGAGACACACTTTGAGATGCTCTTTATTTGAAACCATCCTGTCTTGTCATGTGTGTTTGGTATAGACCCATGCTGTTTTGAAGAAGCAGGCAAGGAATCTTTGTTATCTGCCTACTATTACACTTCAAGGTTGTGATTCTTTAGATGAAGCTGCAGTTGTGCTAAGAAGATTACATCTGTGCTGAATTCAGTTCTGGCCTCTGAGAAGAGTTTGCAGAATGAATGAGGGCGATAAATTTCTTAGATCTGGAAAGCTGTTTCTCAGGCTATGGGCTCTGCTCGTAATCTGAATGATACGAAAATCACATAAATCCTTTGCTGTTGTGATAACCCGATCTGTCTTGTACTGATGCCTGAAGTACACATGTATCTAGGTAATTCTATGATTCACAAAATCATAGAATTGCTTGCTAAAAAAGCAATTACTGAATCACCAAGAGTTATGGTTTACCTTAGCAATTAGTGACATTTTCAGAATTGTCACCAAATTCTGTTTTTTTTTGTCTGATCAGAATGAGTGATGGTAGGAGCATAAACACTATTCAGAAAGAGTTACCTACTGTCCTTCAAGGGCATGCACAAGTTTGCCAAGGACGTACTGCTTTCTTCATGAGAGTTTTATTGCTTGGATAAAAGTGTTGTAATGTATCACTGTCTGGGTTCATGATGTTTCTCAGAAGTCGACAAATCCAGAAGTGTATTTATCACTGGTTTAATGTGTAGAGGAGTCTTGCCGGCCTGAAGCCTTGCCTGGTAGGGTCATCCTTTGTTCAGATATGTTCGCAGTGTTGAGATCAGATTTTTCACAGTACTTGTGTCTAGTGTTTGAGGCATATTATACACACACACATATATATGAATTCACTTAGAGTTTTGCATACTAAGGCAGCAGTAGCAGGGTGTGGAGACTTGGTGAAACAGGTAGTCTTTGAAGCATATTTTTCTTCTCCCTTCTCGAAACAGGTGTGAGTCATGACAGAAACGGGCATAAACTCTCCTCCCATGAGAACTGAATGCTGTGCCTTATATCCTCAGGTGGCATAAATAGCATAAGTCAATACAGAAGTGCCAATTTACATAAATTTCTACACAGAATTTGGCCAAATGACAACTCATAAGGATATGATAACATTCTGCAAGTATTTGAAGGCCATAAACACTAAGCAGGGGGAGAAATGATTTAGGGTGGCATAAGCAGACATAATTAGGAGCAATGGGAGGAAATTAAGGGAGGAAAAAATTAGGCGAAATATCAGAAACAATTTTCTGACAGTAAGATGTATTAGACTGTGGAAAATAAGTCTCCCAATGGACATTCCATTGCTCATGATGTTTAGACTGGACAAAGTACTAATACATGTACAACAGGGACAAATTTTGCTATGTCTGGTTCATAGACTAGAAACCAGAGACCTTTAATGGGGTAAAAAGAATTCCGCATTAAGAAAAACAAACAAATAAATCCTTTTTATCACTTTCACCAAATGCATGGATATGCCTGTATCTTTTATGTAAGTGCATTAGTACATGCATACATATGTATATAGAAATTATTTTCCTTTTCCTTCGGAAAAGTGAAAAGGTTTTTTTTTGCATAAAATCTAATTTCCTTCAAAAAGTATAACTTCCGTTTGGTGATAATGGCAAATTTCTTCTCCTCAGCTAGCTACTAAATGCAAAAGTGCTACATTTGCTAGCATTCAATTATTATTTTTTTTCAAGCTCACGTCCACACTTTTTGTTAACCTAGGGAAAAAATAATGTACTTAATTAATTTTATTATAGAAAGGTTTCATTCTCCTGTCTGTTATAGAACTGGATAGTCTTCTGGAGCTTTATGAATATTTTTGTGGATGTTGACTTTGGAATATTTCTTATTCTGAAAATAGCTGAAAAAAAGTTCTGAAATCTTTAAAATGCCCCATTTTAATAATTTTTCAAATGAATGGTTAAGATAAGTTATTGTTCTTCCTGCATCTAATTGGTCTTTAATCACTAGAAGTGTTTCCAAGGTAAATGTTTGCAAGACTGATTACAGAAAGACATTTCAAAAACTACTTCTTCAAAACTCTTTAGAGTTTTTTTGAAACAAATCAGGGATGAAGTTTGGGATATTTCTTTTTTTATCTTAGACTGATGTCAGCTAAGTAAATAGAATGCACTCTCAGACTAGCTGCTTTCCATCTTTTTTATTGCATTAAATGTGATTCCATGAAATGCAAATGAACAGTATGCTCTGAAAGCTCAGAGAGTGTATTTGGCTGCTGAGTATCTAGAAGGCAAACTACCAAACAAAACTATGTAAAACAGCTATGTCTAACAAAAAAAACCTGTGAGATGTCATTAGGTAAACAACTCCAGGACCACAGATATGAACAGCTTGTTTTACTGAGCCATGTATTCATGTGACAGAAAAGAGGAAGTTTCATGGATTGAGCTCATAAAGGAGAAATGAAATTACCTGACTCAAAAAAGTGTAAAACAAGAAAAAGTTGTTGGAAATACTTTGGTAACAATTTTTTTTTTTTTCTTGCTGAGGAACACATATAACCCTTAGTCCTTCAGAAGCTGTCAATCACCAGGTTTTTATTATATACCTGTTTCCACATCTGTTTCCTTAACAAATCCTGCTAGATGTATTCAGATGTGTAATATAGCTGATATGAACTTAATTTTGATCCTTTTTTCAGCATTCTTCTAGACAGAAAGTAGACCCATATAGCTACATGGCGATTCAAGAAGTACAGAGAGCATACAGACTTTTTAGCCACTTGTCCTGTCTACTATTGCTGTAGTTTTTCTGCAAAGAAACACATCCAGGGAAAATGCCAACATTGCTAGACGACCCTTCTCTATGATCATTCTGGACAACACTTTCAGCATCGTGGACTCTTACTAGGAAAACCATGAATTCATTAGTTCACCATGAGTTGTGTAAGAACGGTAATCCCCACATGAACACCTCCCAAAATAAAAAAAAAATCTGCTGCTGTTTTGAATTAAAAGAGAGTAAGCAACCTCAACATGCTAAAACTGCAGCACAGGTAATAACATGGGTTACAGTATAAAAAGATCAGTCCACACATTGTCACAACCCTAATTTCACCAAAATCCACCATCGCTGAAGTTAAAAGTATCTGCATAACTCTAGGAAATAAGTAGTTGAGACTTGTTATAGATTTCAGTCTGAATTCTTGTTATTCAGATGCAACAACTAGCTAACTTCCAAAGGAAATGAAATTGATGTTTAATGCTTTTCAACTGCATTTTGATAACACTGTGGAGAGATTAGATCTTTGTGTTTTTGCCTGAGTGACTTGAAATGTTCAAGTTGTCATTACCGAGCAGTAGCAGTAACAAAAAATATTATGCCTTAAGTATTGTAATATAAAGAATCTGATTTTATACTATCAGAATGATAGACATTCTTCGTTATGTTAGCACTAGTTCTCAAGTGATGAAAACTTCCAAGTTTATATCTTGTAATCTTTATTTAGATGAGTCAAATCAGTATACTGAGCAAGAGAGGATCACACCCATATCTTCATTTTGTTATTTTAACATCACTTAGGGTTAAAAGCTCTGTGATTTTTTCTATAGTGTAATTACTTTCCCAGGTAGAAACACTATTTATTTACCTTCAGAGGACACTCAATATACAGTGGATGAAAAATATTTGATTTAATTAGAAGTCAGCTAGAGATACATGCCTTTTACCAGTGTGCCACATCATAAATCGTCTCACAAATGTTAAAGTTTTCTCTAGATTTTATGGTTTCAGAAACAAATTTATTGTTCTACCCTCTTACTATTTGCCAACAAAAGAATAAAAAAAAATTAAATATATTTCTTGGACAAAAGTGTGATACAGATACCATTTCAACTATCTGTGCAGCCCATTGTGATTTGGCTAAAAGTGATTTTCACTGACCAGGCGGTGTGTCTTCAACTTCCTGCACTGGGAATTTTATGTCAAAAAGACCATAGTCCTTTGAAGATATCTCAAGATCTGCCATGCAGGATACATTTTGCAGGTTTTTTACCTAAAATACTTCTCAAAATTTGTCTCTTGAGTATTGCGTTTCTTTCCCTTCTTTTGCTGGCATTATCTCAGGAAATCAAGATAATTACAAAAAAAAAAAAAAAAGTATCTATTTTAAAACAATAAAAGGTGCTTTTAAATAGAGTAAGATTCTTGCTTCTTTCCATGCCACATTTTAAATTTCTAAGAAAATCGGTACTCATTATTTACTAATTAAAACACTGAAAAACAAATTAAAATTATATAAGATTTTTTAGTTATCCTTTGATTTGATTCCTCCAACTATGTAATCTGAAACATTTTACAGGGCCATGAAAAAGGGTTTGAATGACAGCTAGTAAACAGTAGAGCTTCACTGTATTCAGACCACACTGATGGTATATTATATAATTCCATAATGTCATATGGTGATGGTTGATGTGATGAAATGTGATTAACCAAAAATAACTTTGAAATTATCTTTGGTCCAGAGCAGATTGATGCTCTTTAATTTCATTTCTGATCTTGTTCAGACCTCCTAGAATTCAGGAGCTCTATTTCCAGAACAGGTGATGTAACTGAAGGATGCTTTCTGAGGACAGTGCCTTCAAAGCTTGTAAGATTCCCTTACCCTTGGTATCTGCAGGCTGATGAAGTGCTTGGGTCTGGCATGGACTTTCAGTCATCATAAGATGAGTCTCAGGAGCCATATGTGGCATTACTACAGTAAGGACTGCTGTAGGTTGTTGATTTCAGTTTCTACAGCTGGACTTCCTGGACCTGTGGCCATACTCCAAAAATGGGTTCAGTGTGATGTCAACAAAATCTCTCCACCCTGAAAAAATGCATTATTAACTTAAATGTGCTTGCCTGAGATCATTTTAAGTTAACTCAGCAGTAAAACCGGCAATTTTAATTGCTACAGCTGAACTATGGGCTCTCTTTGAACCTGAACTGCTGGAGCAAGGAAGTTGCTTCACAGACGTCCGTCACATTGAGTACTGTTCATTTGTTGTACAGAGTCATTGCAGGTGTTAGAGAGTTTCAAGGGTTTAGCCCAGTCAAAAATTGAGATAACTCGTCTAACTGCTATATCAGACTGAGTTTATTTACTTGGATTAGTGAAGCTGAGTTAGAAAAATGCTCCTTTTTTTTTTTTTTTTTGCTACAGACAGGTCCTTTCTCTGTTTTCCTAAGTGGAGCTATTTTCAAAGGTTTATGGAGTTCAGAAAAAAATTTCAATGTGCAAACAACAAAACCTTTTAAAGAAGACAGTGAAAAATAAAACTCTGCAGCTGCTGCAGTGCAGGATGTTATGAATCTAATGAACCTGAATGGGTTAGCTCTTGAAAAGCTGCAGTCTATCATGCAGTTTTTCAGGCACACCTGGTGACCGACATTTTGGCAGGATTTGAGCTGAGGTTCAGTGACAGCAGATGGTATGTCTTAATAACAAAATGACAATGAAAGTTTCTGGATTTTCCTTTCTTCTTTTTTTTTTTTTTTATTTTCAAACATCTCTTAAGGAGTTTCTGAAGAATGAAAAATATTGTAAATGTCATAATCAGCTGGACTTAGAAAACATACAGTAAACATGTTATAATATCAATTTAGTACTTAGAATATCTTATTTACGTGCTAAAAAGGTTTAAGGGTTTGAAATGTTTTTATGTTGAGACAGTATCTGTAAAAAAGGTGCTGCGTACAGGTACTGCAAATTTTATGGTTTCAAACATAACACAGCACACAATAACTAAAAAATTCATACATCCTTTGCCATGGATAAAGCCAGTTATGTTACTTAATCAATTCATTCATTTCTACTACAGTAGTATTAGGGTGCTGTGCATTCTTGAGCTGTCATAGAATTTTTTGCAGAACTTCTCCCTTCTGGTAAAATTGCTATCCAGCATTTTGTAATTTGTTTCTTTTTTCTGTAGAGGTTTTTGGGGTGATTTTCCCTTCTCTTCTCTTCTCTTCTCTTCTCTTCTCTTCTCTTCTCTTCTCTTCTCTTCTCTTCTCTTCTCTTCTCTTCTCTTCTCTTCTCTTCTCTTCTCTTCTCTTCTCTCTTCTCTTCTCTTCTCTTCTCTTCTCTTCTCTTCTCTTCTCTTCTCTTCTCTTCTCTTCTCTCTCCTCTCCTCTGCTCTCCCCTCCTCTCCTCTCCTCTCCTCTCCTCCTCTCCTCTCCTCTCCTCTCCTCTCCTCTCCTCTCCCCTGCCCTTCCGTTCCCTTCTCTCAGTGTGATGGAGTGTCATCATTCTGAATTTCCAGACAGGCTGTAAGAATAGTTTTAGAAGGCACGACTTTCCAAGATCTTGTCACTCAAAATGCCACAAATTCTGTAATACCATACTCACAGAATTTGGCATCTTTCCAATGCATTATAGTATTCAACACTTTAAAGAAGGAAATAAGTATTCTGTAGAAGCAAGACATCTGACACAATAGGTTTTCTGTGTCTACTGGGAGATTCCTGTAATTTTTTTTTGCTTTTACATATGATTATGCTGTTGACAAGTCAGTGGCAGTTACAAATGCTGTAGTAACCCACTGCATTCTCCCTGGGGAAGACAAGGAATTTCTATTTGAAGAGCACATGCTCCTGAAACAACCAAATGTCTCCCTCTGTGATTTGTATCTGCCACCTCATGGTGGGGTTGCTTCTCCCAAGGGCACATGTGTCCCTGAGAGCTACTGCTGTCATCTCAGTGGAGACTGCTAATGAGGGGTAGCAATCTGGCTTGTGCTTGGTTGAATTCACTCACAGCACTAAGCGTAGACTTGGTTAACATATCCAGCTTGCAAGCCATACATCGCAAAATTACAGGAGATACTGACCTATGTTTTCCTACAAGGGTTTCTCCTTTTTTCCCTTTAAAGATAATGCTTTTACTGCAGATACCTAGGTTTTTTAACTTTCTTCTCTTAGGCATTCCCTTATTTACGTTTGTTCTGGAGGTATCGAGGACTTAAAGTATGAATACCTAAACATAATGATTTTTTGCTCTAGAGATCTTGATGGATTCTGCACCTTCTACAAACCAACACAGAGAGAACCTGTAATATTTATTTTCCCAAGAATTCTGCTTCAAAGACAAAGGGAGATACCTTAATATCTTTCTCTCTCTTTTCTTCTGAACTGGAATAAACTTGGTGGCAGAGGTGAGGAAGGCACGTGAGTTAATGAAATAAAGCCCTGTTTATTTCTGGGTTGCTAGAAGTGCTAATTTATTACTTATTAATATTCATTCTGTATGGATTTGCAATGACTCCATATACTGTAACTAATGGAGCTGAATTATTATTAAAAGAAGTTTTAAATGCTTTCATCCCATCTAATTTGTAGAATGAATAATTTTTTTACTATTCATAGATATTACAGCTCAGGTTCATTGCACCTAGCTTTACCATTTTCCTAACACACAAAAATTATGACAATGTCTGCCTTGTGCTACTGCTTTAGTCAGAGGGTAGACACCAGAGCTCTTGATTGTCCTTTAGTTCATCTAAGATCTTTATTGTCACACTACAGCTGCTTGTCTTTTTCCATGTACTTTTCCAAAGTAATATGGAATAAACCTAAATATGTCACTTTTCTGTATACAGATCCTTTTTATTCCCATTATAATCAACATTTTACATATGCGCACAGAGCAGTATAGGGCTGCAAATCATATCTGCGTGCACTTAGACTGGCCAAGGGTCTGGGGTTTCTTCTGCTCTTGCCATGAATGATGGTACATTTTGGAACCCCTATGGTGTTGCTTTTCATGTTGCAGCCCAGGGCTGCTCTATAGCCATACATCTGGAACAGAGGACATTCAGCTTTCAGTGTTTGGTTAGAACCTTGAAACCTTGGGATTTTTCAGGTGAGTTTAACTTTAACTTCTTGAGGGTCTGTCCAAACTTAGCCAAAGTTAGTTTCAGAGGTATAAAACTGAAAAAAAAAAGTCAAGCATGTGAACTAACCTACTGAATCCTATGTCCTTTATGAAGTCAAAAGAAAAAGATGGTAGCATTCTTTACCGTAGAGAGAAAATAAAGTCATTCGTAACTGCCAAAAAATTGGTTTTGATACATAAAATGATGTGGTTACCTGTGATATAAGGATACTAAATTCAGATCTGGAAATTCTTTTACAGGTTTCAGTTCCACTGTTCGTGTATTTGCTATAACCAGAAGAGTTAAATGTAGTAAAAGTTAGATTCTCCAGTATTCAAAGTTGTCTCATGTTTTTTGGAAACTGAATCTTGAAGGATGGAAGTCCAAAAATTTTTCAATTAATCTGTTCAGAAATTTGCAAACAAATGGAGTAATAATTCGTTTGATTAATTTCTTTATTAGACACATGGAAAATATGGATTTTTTAAATTTTATTTTTAAAGGATCCTATGACCTTTTTTTTTTAGCTTCCTTCTCTGCAGATCTATGCTCTTTTTCTTTATGTTTATTAATGTGAACAAAATTGACCAGAAAAGGGTGAAAACAGAACACTGGAACTTGAGAAGGCCTCAGCCTCCAAAGTGTGGCTCTTACTTTTATATGAAAACACAATTTTTATAATTCTACTGTGCCCAATTATTCCATATGCCAAGCCACACAGTATGGTGATGGCTGTTAAGAAAAATAAAAAGACATATTGATTTAGTGACAGCTGATAAGACAGGTACTATTGAAGGAAAAGCTTTGATTTCAGGAACTAATATTCCACCTTTTAAGTAGCTAATATTCTTCACTTATGATTAACTTTAACATAAATAAATAAATAAATATATTTGCATTTCTCATTGTACTATATAGTCTAAATTTTTAAGTGAAACATACACAATACCAAGCCCCTTTGGGCTGGGTGAATTTTATACTGAGATTCTTCTCAATAAAGCTATCAACGTTTGATATTAAGCACATTCAAAGTGATTTAGGCGTGCATCCTAAATTTTTAAATTAATCAAATTTTTAAATCGGGTGCAACAAAAAGCCTCCAGAGGATTAAAGGCTGATTTCAGATTTGAAATATATGTGTGCATTTTCATACCTACTATTGGGCCTGCAAAACAATCTTGTTTTCCCTATAGGGCTTTGACCTATGAGGCCTTGTCTACCTCTTGATCTGGAGCAGTCTTTGATGATCTTTACAGGGTACATGGTCCTTGGAGTGAATATCTTGTAAAAGTATGATTCTGGTTGCTTCATCTTACAGTGAAGAGATACCATAAAATCCCAGCAGTTTCTAGGATATCACAGTTGCTTGTAAATGAAAAATGCGGTGTATTAGAAATACTGAATACGGATTCATCTTTCTATTTCATTTGAACAGTGTTACCTATCAATTTATAATACAGTCTCTTTGAAACCACTGAAAAATAAACCACAAAAAAAAAAAAAAAAGATACTGTGAAAATTCCATGTTCATTTAAAGGAGAAATATTTGAAAAGTTTGATTTTCTCTCTAGGTGTCTACTAGACTTGTGTAAATTAAGGAATTATATCTATTAACAGCTGTGGAATCAAAATTATGTACTTCCTTTATAATAAAGACAAGACATATCAGAGATCTTAAAATTCCTTAGGTAAATTCAACTATTGAAGGACTATGCAAGTCTCTCTTCATTTTATACAAAACATTTAATCTCTTCTAATTAGTCTCCTATTCCCAGTAAATATGAATTCATTAGCCTGCATTATTTACTCAAATTTCTTCCCTACTCACTAAAAGGAGACGGTGACAGTCATAAGAACACAGGCTTTGCCAGCCCCAGGCCATAATGGGATTCATCTTCACACTGGCAACTCCATTGAGACGACTTACTTTATTAGAATTTGTGCTCCAGCACCACTGAGCTATGAAACTAGTGGAAAAGTACTGGTGTATAGGTGTATACAAATCTTTCTTACCTCTACAGTGTTATTTATCCCTTCATTTGTTGTGCTACTTTCTAGCAGGTAGTGTTCCACTATAGCAGACACTTCCATTATGTCAAATTCTGCACAAAGGCAGAAGAATTAGTCTCCTCCAAAACAAGGGAGATCAGAAGGAACGAACAGGGCAATATTAGAAAACAGAATGCCTTTGGTTAGCATGAAATGTAGTGCCTTCTGTGCAGCAGCTCATCAATTTTGTTTAAAGCATCACAGCAGCAAAAGTTCTAAAGAGGAGATTTGAAGGAAAAGTAGCCTTTTCAGAGTATTTGCAGCATGAGAGATAGCACGAGATATGTTCTGTTGGTAAGTGTCCTGCTTTGACCTAGAAGTAGGCTGGATAATCCAGTAAATCTTTTTTATCTTTAACTTTCTTTTAATGTTCTTTTGCATTTTCTATTGTGCTAAATGACTTTCTAACAGAATACTGATTAGGATTCTTGCACAATTTAATTAACAGCAATAAAATAAAATTGCCACAATTACTATATTTTCATCATTTAATTTAATCCGCCACCTATTTTCAAATGTACAAAGATTTCCTTCCTTTGATTTTTTTATTTTCAAAACTGCTAGCAGATCCCATGTAAAATCACACCCCAGAAAATATGGAGAGGAAAACAAAAACCAAAATGTCTATTGAGCCCTGTAGGTCATGATGAGATATCTTTATTGACACATTCATATACTGAGACTTTATTTGCCAGCCTTAATTCATTTACAAGGGAATAAAATGTGAAACTTCAGTAGTTTCTTGTGGATGAGGTCTGTTTGTTCAAGAACACTATTACACTATTAATGAAGCTATGCATTTGCTTAATGAAGGATAAGAAATTTAAACCAGACATACAACAACATTCCTCTGTCTTTTATCAAGGTGGGTGTTCGTGGCTCTTTGAACTTTGAGCTTTCAGAAATAACAACGCTAGTAAGGCAGTTGTAATGTGCAGCTCTTAGTGAGATTTCAGTCCCGATTGCTGTAAAGTTATCAAGGAAAAGAGCAGTAAAAAGACAGTTTAAAAATCAAACAAAGCTCTGGTGTTAGAATACCTGCTATTTATTATCTCCCTTGTATGCAAAGACATAGAACCCTGCTTCTTGCTGTGTGGAAACATAAATATTAGCCTGTAGGGTCTTTACATTGCTGATGAAGCAGATGCTGTATTGTCTCCTCTCAGCAGTATATCAAATCACATGAGCAGAATTTCATTCGCAGTTGATAACAATTTGACATTTCTGATCTGCTTTGGGTTCTGAGTCTCCATGAGCGAAGTAGATATGTGTGATCTAATAGTGATACAATTGGAAACATGCAGTCCTTTTGCTCAACCTCATTTTAAACTGGAACCAAATGTGACCTAAACTTATCTTGGAAGCTGTTGGTTATTTTGAAAGAATCTGTTTCAGTTTAGTTTAGGTTTAGGATAGTAGCTCAATTTGCAAATAGAAGTAGAAATCCCATGAAAAATTATAATTATCAGGGATGTGTGTTCCAAGTTTGAAGACATTGAAGAAGTTGATGTGCATCCAAAACAGATCCAAATGCTTCCTCCCTTTAGACTTCTTCATTACTAGCATGAAAATAGATTTTATTTCCCACGTCCATTCTTGGGCAAAGATTACTGGGAAAGCTGCATCAAATATTTATCTCAACTTCAGGAATCTATTTGCAATAAAGCCTAATTTCAGCAGCCATAATCTATGGTCCAAGAAACCTCGAAGCAAGAAGCAACAAAATCACTTGAGAAAAGTTTGTTCCTTTATATAGCCAATTAAAGGTTAGCTTTTTTATGAACTTTCCTAAAGTTTTGCTGTTCCACATTTTATAATAACTTAATTGTTGGATTGGCAATCACTTTTTTAGATTAAAAAGGTAAAGAAGAACACAGAACTTCATATCGTAAGCCACTTTGTAATATTTTGCACTGTGACATATTTCACCTGGGAAGATACTGATAATTATTTCATCTTTCTGATAGATAACAATCTCATCTGAAAATACTGAAAAAAAAATTCTGAAATGATACATTCTGTTTGGCAAAGTATTCTATTTTGTGACAATTTTCCTAAAAATCAGTAAATTCTTGCAGGCAAAATCTTTTATTATTTGCCCAAGTATTAGTTAATTACTGGACAGTTATCCAATTGGCAGAATAGTCACTGCCTCCTTAATCAACTACAGTTTATTTTTAAGAATTAAGATAATTCAGACAACTTAATGTGACTTTTTTAGCATTAGAATAATAATTTAACTTTTTAGCAGAAATAAAGGTTTGTGAGGAAATACAGTATATACTTTCTAGTTTCTTAATCAAAACTATATTACATTTTCTCTTAAAACAACAGAGCAGGGTGTGGCAAATCCCCTTGTCCTAACAATTTTAGCATCTAATTTGTATATGCATGTTTTTTTCTTCAACTTGTTTCTATTTCCCTCACAAAGAACTCTTGAAATAAAGCTGCTTTGTAAGACTGACCCTGGGCCTTGAGATCCCTGACTGATCTGGCTCGGCAATATCTATATTTATATATCTATATACTAATAAGATATGGCTTTCTTGCTTGGGTTCTGACTATAGACAAACATGTCAGTTAATCAAGGTTCCAGTCAAAAGTTCATTGGAAGTCTGCTGCGACTATACCAAGAAAAACAGAGATTTATGGGAAAGTTTAGTCAAGAGGTTTGGTATAATGTTATAGTGTAATAAACTAATTCATAAACCACAAAATGCTATCTAGTGAAATTACATAGCATTAATGGGCTTGACTTGGAAACTTTAGAATAAATTCAAGACATGGTCTGTCTGTCATGATTTGTCTTAGCACTGCTTAGACTGGAAGTTACTCATGGTGATAATACTTGCGGTTGTCTAATGGAGTAAACTTAGAACATATCTGACCTTAATTAAATTTTGGCAGAAAAAAGCTACAGCACAATCTTTAAGGAGACTAAGCAAATTTAACACTTTTAAAGCAAAATGAAAGTTCTGATCTAGTAGTCCAAACCATTCAAATATGGACTCGTGTTTTCTAGACTGATGATTGGCTTTGCATCTGGCTGGAATGGACATGCAGTTGATACGGTACCCAGCTCAAGTGTTGCACTGGTTATTTTTTAATGCTGTCCTGCAAGTAAATAAAAATAATTACTTGTGTCCTGCAGTCATATCAAAAAGTTGTTGCACCAAAACAATGCATAGTAGTTCATATTCACTAGCAAACAAAACGTCTATCTATTTTTGAAGAAACATTCAATCCACACATATCTTTCGTTATTATAGTTAATTGACAAAAATCAGCATTATGTTCAGTTACAAATCCAAATAACATTAAGAAATATGATTTTGCTCTTATTTTATCAAACTCAAAAAATGTAAGTCAATAAACAAATTTTTTGGAGCAGAAATATCAAAGGACATTTTAAGCTATGTTTTTAAAGGTAATATACTAAAGTAATTCTAGCATACCTGTTTGAAGTCTGACACTTTTGAAAAGAGTACTAAAAAATAAATCTGGTCCCATTCTGGCACCAATCAAGGGGAGCCTTGCCTGATCAAGGGGAGCCTATCAATGAAGCCTTCTTACTCCAGCTACAGGAGGCATCACACTTGCAGGCTCTTATCTTTCTGAGGGACTTCAACTCTCTGCTGGAAAAGTAGCACAGTGAGCTGTAGGCAATCCAGGAGACTACTGGAGTGTGTTGAGGATAAATTCTTAAGCTAGGTAATAGACAGCCCTACCAGACGAGATGCGATACTGGACGTGTTGGTCACCAATGCAAGTGAGATAATCAGAGACGTCAAAACCGGTGGCAGCCTGGGTTGGTCGAGTTGGCAGTCCGGACAGATATGGGTCAAGCAAAGAGGAAAGTCAGGACCCTGAATTCTAGGAAAGCAAAATTCCAGCTCTTCAAGGAGTTAATGAATAGGAACCCCTGGGACACTGCCCTCGGGGAGAAAGGGAGCAGTACCAAGCTGGCAGACCTTTAACAATGCTTTCCACAGACTACAACAGCTCTTGATCTGCACTTGTAAGAAATCAGGAAAGGAAAACAAGAGACCATCATGGCTGAGTCAAGACCTGCTGGGCAAATTGAAGGGCAAACGGGAGATGCACAGGCAGTGGAAGCAGGGACAGGTATCCTGGGAAGACTATAGGGCTGCTTCCCAGTTGTGTAGGGGTGGGGTCAGGAAGGCCAAGGTGCAGCCAGAGCTCAACTCGGCAAGGGATGCAGCAAAAAATAAGAAGGGCTTCTACGGGCATGTCAGCCAGAAAAGGAAGGTCAAAGAATGCGTAAAGCCCTTTGAAGCACAAGACTGGCAAACTCGCAACACTGGACTAGAAAGGAGTCTGAGGTAATCCACAAGATTTTTGCTGCAGTCTTTACTGTCAACCTCTCTCCCCACACCTCTCAAGTAGATGGACCACAAGATGGAGAGTGGGGGAGCAAAGTTCCCCCCACTGTAAGAGAAGATAGAGTTCACGACCACCTGAGGAACCTGAACATACGGAAGCCTATGGGACCTGACGAGATGCATCCCAGAGACATGAGGGAATTGGCTGATGTAGTTGCCAAGCCACTCTCCATGATAATTGAAAAGTCATGGCAGTCAGGTGACGTCCCTGGTGACTGGAAAAAGAGAAACATTGCACCCATTTTTAAAAAGGATAGAAAAGAGGATCCTGGGAACTACTGACCTGTCAGCCTCACCTCTGTACCTGGGAAGATCATGGAGCACATCATCCTAGAAGCTATGCTAAAGCACATGGAGGACAGGGAGGTGATTCAAGAGAACCAACACGGTTTCACCAAGGGCAAGTCCTGCCTGACCAACCTAGTGGTCTTCAATGATGGAGTGACTACATCAGTGGACAAGGGAAGAGGTATGAATGTCTCCTACCTGGACTTCTGTAAGGCCTTTGACATGGTCCTCCACAACATCCTCTCTCTAAACTGGAGACTTATGGATTCGATGGGTGGACTGTTTGGTGGATGGGGAGTTGGCTGGATGGTTGCATCCAGAGAGTACTAGTCAATGGCTCAATGTCCAGATGGAGATCAGTGATGAGTCGAGTCCCTCAGGGGTCTGTATTGGGACCAGTACTGTTTAATGTCTTCATCAATGACATAGACAGTGGGATGGAGTGCACCCTCAGCAAGTTTGGAGGTGACACCAAGCTGAGTGGTGTGGTTGACACGCCTGAGAGACAGGATGCCACTTGGAGGCACGTGGACAAGCTCGAGAAGTGGGCCCATGTGAGGCTTATGAGGTTCAACAAGGCCAAGTTCAACATCCTGCACCTGGGTCAGGGCAAGCCCCAGTATCAGTACAGGCTGGGGGATGATGGGATTGAGAGCAGCCCTGCTGAGAAGGACTTGGGGGTACTGGTGGGTGAAAACCTGGACATGAGCCAGCAATGTGAGCTTGCAGCCCAGAAAGCCAACCCTCTTCCTGGTCTGCATCAAAAGAAGCGTGGCCAGTAGGTCAAGGAGGTGATTCTGCCCCTCTACTCTGCTCTTGTGAGACCCTACCTGGAGTATTGTGTCCAACTCTGGCGTTCTCAGTACACGAAAGACATGGACCTGTTGGAGCGGGTCCACAAAAATAATCACAAGCCTGGGACACCTCTCCTATGAGGACAGGCCAAGAGAGTTGGGATTGTTTAGCCTGGAAAAGACAAAGCTCTGGGGAGACATTATTGTGGTCTTTCAGTTCTTAAAGGGGGCTTATAGAAAGATGGAGACAAAATTTTTAGCAGGGCCTGTTGCAACTAAAGGAGGTTCAGGTGAGACAAGGAATACATTTTTTTACAATGAGGGTGGTGAAACACTGGCACAAGTTGCCCAGTGAGGGTGTAGATGCCTCATCCCTGGAAACATTCAAGGTCAGGTTAGACGGGGCTCCAAGCAACCTGATCTAGTTGAAGATCTCCCTGCTGATTGCAGGGGGAGGGTTGGACTAGATGACAAGTCCGTTCCAACCCAAAGTATTATTATATGATTCTATGATTCTGTGATTCTATCTGTTGTTTTGTTTCAGAAAGGTGTTAGTGCGTGGAATGAAATGGATGTTAAGCTATCAAAAAAAAATTAAAAAGAGAAAGAAAAAGAGAAAGAAAAAGGTATCTTTTATTCTCCTATTGTAGGTTGCCATAACAGAAGATCATAGAATTAATGATGCTAAACTTACTATTAAGTAAGAGTGTTCTGAAGTGGAGAAGGTCTACTCTGGAGATCAGTGTATTCTCCCAAAATTTGACCAGAACCTACAATATGTTTTCAGTGTGTTAGACCTATGAGAGAATTAAATGAATGTAGAGACATTAATATAGTACTGCTTTAGTACGAAAAACATCACAAAACAGGCAGAGCTTAAATGTTAATAGAAAACTGCTAGAGGAAAATAATAGGGTAGAAAAAATAAATTACTTTGGTTTAATTATTTAAGCGAAATAAAACCTTTTAAAACTTCATTTTCATCATGTATCTGCAGTAGTAAATAGTTCAGACTATGTGTCTTTATTTAAAAGGTTAATATTCATAATGCATATTGACATTCACTCAGACACTGTGTAGAATACTGAAGACGCATTTCTTTTCACAACTGTTTCAACACAACAAATTAGGTAGTTAAATCTGTCTACGTAGTTATGTAGAGCTACTTTTATTACCAAACTTTCATTGCTCCAAAAGATTCTAGATTTCACGTCAATATGTTGGGTTTTTTTTCACAAGTGGGAAAGATCGCAATCTCAGTGTAAAAGAATGAAGCCGCAGATCCTAAAGATTAAATTATGGCCTTTTTCCCTTGTAACTGATGAGCGCCTCTCTAGTCCATGGAGATTGCTCTATGTCATAGAAACACAGTCGAAAGAAAAGTTAGGAACTGAATCCAAATACATCAAATTCCAGTTCAGTACTCTTAAATTCAAAATCGTCTTTCTCCTATTGGGCTGTGTTTAAATTTTTAATTTTTAATTTTTAGTTTTAGCTTTAGTTTTTATTTTAAATTACTTTATTTGCACACATTAATACAGATATCCCATTTCTGGAAAGATCTAGACTTGAAAATTTTATGTGAGAGTTTAATTAATTTGGAGAGAGCTTCATTAATTTGAATTACAAAACACTAAAAATATCACAGAAGTCAGAGCAGGAGATTCATGATCTGTTACCTTACAAGCCTTCTACCTTACCTAAATGTGGTCCTGTTTCTCTCTGACATCTACAAATTTCATCTCAGATCTTGATGTTGCAAACATTTAAACCCTCCTTTAATTTCACTTTAATAAAAAAATCCCTAAGTTTACTGCCCCAAAAGTACTCTAGTTATGACAAAACGTAAACATGAATTAGTATTTTCAGGATGAGATATCAAGACAAGATAGTGTCTGTTATTTACTAAGAAAAAGGAAGATATTTTTTTTTTCAAAAATAGGCAGCCTAATAATAGCAGAGTCAGACAATCACACTCTTTTATCATGTTATCTGTGTACTTTAAATTGGATGTAAAATATTCCTAAGCTAGTACAGTGCCAGCCAAGACTAAAACATGTTACAAATAGAACTGTAGTTTTGTGATGCATAGCAATGGGGTGAAGCTAAAAACAAATAAAAACAGAATAAAATTTCAAATTTATTGTTAATTGGTAAGTTATCAGGACTTTGTATTGATAAGATTCAGGGCCAGATGTGCAAAAGTAAAATTATATTGCGTTAACCTCATATATTCCCTGTGGTTCATAATTGGCAAATCCTTCCTGATGTCTGCATTTTCCCTTCAAATGAGATGTCATTGTAGATATTTCAGTCCACATTTTGTCTGCTGGTGCAAATTAGCAGTGAATCATCCAAGCAATATTGTTTATATAAACTGAATATCTGACATTAACTTTTAGCTCCAGAACTGAGCACAAATTTGACAACATATTTGTTGTGCAGATGAACATGAAAGATAAAAAGGGGAATATTATTCTTGCTTCCAGTGTCACGCTATATGGCTACAGTGCACAAATGAAAATAGAATTTTGTTTCATTTAAAATTCAACTTCAGTAAATATATTGCGAAGAAAAATCTTAAAAAGTCCAGTTCTCTGAGATATCACTCTCATGCCTCTCTGACTTAGAAATAACATGAAGGCTTTTGAAGAACTTTTTTTTTTTTTTTTAACATATATATCACAATGTAATACTATGGGTTTGGTGTTATTTTGGTTGCGGTTATTTTGGTGTTTTTTCCCAAATCTTAGTCTGGATCAAGAGGACCAAATGGCAGGTTATTTTCTTTAGCTGTAGTAGCCCTTTCTTGTAGATGCCACAGATGATCGTTTTTCACTGCACTATTATCTCAGTGACGGGTACTCAACAATGTACAATTCCTCCTTATTTTCCCGTTTCTTTTGGAGTTTGGAGAAAAGCAACAAGTAGTAACAAGGATTCATTTAAGCAGGGGACTCATACACCGTGTCACACATTTCTGATTTCTTCCAGGTGCACTGGAGTTTATCAAAGCTGAAGATCAGCCTTTACTTAGTCATTCTTCACCAATTCTGTTCCCTGATATTTCCTGGTCAGCAGGGATGATCAGAGTGTTTGCATACAAGGACCTGTGGTTCAGATTCCCCAGAACAATGTGATTCAGCTCTGCTCACGTTGATGTCTTCTCCATTGTCATGTCCTTCAGGTCCAAATGAATTATTGGATTTATGACAAAAACACTGAGGTCCACACTAACTTATTGGACATTTGTTTTGCTCATCAAACATTGGAGACATCCAGAAAACAAAACAAAACTAACAAACAAGCAAACAAACTTGTTTCTGATCAGATTTATGCTAGAAAAAAGGAATTTTTTGTTACAGAAAGAACAGCAATTCACAGCTGTGCAACTAAGAGAAGAATATGGGCTATTACAGGTCTTATTATTAATAGCACTTATTAGTAAAGCACTTCAAGGCTGATGAAGAATGGAACTACATTATGCTAGGCAACAGAAGATAAATTACTTCTATATCGTATTCATCACAAATTAACAAGAATTACACAGCATGTGGGACATTCTTAATAGCACCAAGATAAAACAATGGTAGAAAGAATGATGTAATCTCCCATTTATTGTTTGGTTTTTTTTTAAGATGTACTTGTTAATGAAAGCTAAAATTCATGGAAAGAGAAGGGAAGGTATAGAGTAGGGTTGTGGTTATGAAATAGACAAAAAGAAAGTCTAGTGGAGTAAAAAAGAAATTAAGAGATTGTCGACGGTGAGAAGAGAGAGTTTGTAGAAGCAGCTCCAAGCCCTCATTAGAGGATGACTTTCAGAACTGCAGGAACAGGGAGTCTCTGACTACCCAGCCAATGTTAGAGTTGCTCCTTATGCAGCAGCTCCTCATACAGAACTGAGAGTAGTCTGTACCACCATCCAAAATAGCAAAAGATAGTACTGAAAACTGTCAACTGTGTGATGTGATATCATAGGCATATTTGTTGCTTTCAAAAGAACCGTGTTGTATAAGTGAATAAAATATGTCATTTATTCCTTCTCTAGTTTACTATGTTGGGTACGCACTTTCAGTTGAAAGGCTCTCAGAAAGACAGTGTCGGAATTATCGTACCACGGTACAATATTAAAACTGTGTATTATGTACTGCATACAAACAATGTTTTCTCTAATAAATACAGATTAGAAGTAGACTCTTTGTAGTAAATCTAATAAATCAACTGAACGACATCACAACTGACATGTCTTAGAGTCATTATGTCTAATTGGCTAATGGTGTATTTATTCTTGTGCTATTGGATCACCCTCAGGGATAATTCCAGTAAGTTTTGAATCTCCAGAAGGAGGTAAATTATTATTTTTTAAAGAACACTAACTAATTACTTTTATTTAAATTCATTTCTAAAGCTATCAGTCTGTCCTGAAGTGTCATTGTATTTTCAAGAAGTGATGAATTTGATGTTCTATGATGCCTTGAATTTCCCCCTTGAGCCAAGAAAGGTGATGAGAAAAGGAAATGAAGCCGCCAAATCCAGAGTTCATGAAACACGCAGTATTAGAAACATATGTGGCATATACAAAGAGGATCTCAGCCAGTGCCCTCTGGTTGTGCATGAGTATGAATGACTAAAATTCTTGTTCTTGGGGAAAAGAATCAACTTAATGTACTGAAAGCATAGAAGATTTCTCCGTAAGTGTGGGACATAGCAGATACTGGGATTCTATTGCCTGACATACAGTGATTCCCAGAAAAAAGAGTATAGATAGTATAAAACTATAGTCTTTTAATGCCAACTGGTAACAAGCTAAACAGGTCAGTACATACTCCAAAGGACTTTTTCACATTTTCCGAATAGCTCTCTATTTTATCTATGGATTTGCAGATGTACCGTTAAAATATTTTCCTCATTGATTGTCCAAAATTTCTGAATTTTCTAAAAGGAATTGATCTAATGGGGAACTTGGCAATTTATGAACTCATTTTTACTGGGAAATGGACAAACAAACTAAAAAAAAAAAAAACCAACCTAAAAAAACTTCTCGTTTTTAAAGCAAAAAGAAAAGAAAAAGAAAATAGATCTATACTTTTTGATGACATTTCACAAAACTAGGTGCTTCAGAATTAATCTCTTCAAAAACTAAAAAAACCCCCACCCACCTAAAAAAACGTTTTGTTTTTAGAGCAAAAAGAATAGAAAAAGAAAATAGAACTATACCTTCTGAAGATGTTTCACAAAAGTAGGTGCTTCAGAATTAATCTGCATTTAGTTTCAGAGAGGTGATTAATAAGATAGAGGAAAAGATATTTAGATTAAACATATTAAACATTTAGAAAAAAATCATTAGGACCCTGACATCAAGCTTCAGAATTACTGGTTTCTGTTAATTAGTTTTCTTCAGTTGCTGGCTTCAGAGTGTTTTATTGGAAATGTGTGATTTTAATTAAGACATGAGACCTTTCTGTAGATTTTTTTTTAAGCTAAGCAGCAAAATTTGCAATAAGTGGACCACATGTTCCAAATTGATTTGAGGATCTCTTTACTTTTGAAAGTTATTTTCCTTCCTCTTCACAAAGGCTAACAAATTCATCTTGGAATTAAATGATCATGAGAAGACAACAATGTAATAAAACAGGCTGCTGTAATTTTATTGTCATACATTTGTTATTCAATAAAATATGGATTTTATTCTAAAAAGCCTATTGCTTTCTATTCAGTTCCACTTTGACAAGTGACCATCTTGTCCATCTTTCTCTCTCTAGGCAATTTAAACAGTGTGATGTAAAAGCCTCAGTTATTAGAACATCACTTGAGCTCAGTGGAGTTGGTAGAGCTTTTGTTTCTGGGTCTTGGTGTGAGGGTTGGAATGTAACGATCCGCTGGAAGGACATAAACCGAATAAGCAAAATAGCTTTTTCTATTTTCTTGAATAAAAAGACAAGTAAGCAAGGAATTAATATGGACAAAAAACTTCCAACCTGGGTTGCAAAGATGAATCAAAGCATTTACCATTTGCAAGAAATAAAATTCCCCCATGACCTGGAAAATAAGGCTGATGAAAACAAGAGTGGAATCAGTTTTTTTTTAAAGGAACTGTTCTTTGGACATTAAGAAGGTAAACGGTGTGATTGTTAGAAACTACGTGAAAGTGGCAAAATGTCCGAAGGAACAAGAAAAAATACTTACCATTAATTTCTCTGACTCTTCTTTGATACTAAGTGCATAAACCAATATTTGATAAGAATGGTTTTGGAGTCTTTAAATCATTAGCACATAGAGAATTAAGTTGGCAAAAAATCAGCATATAAAGCAGCATGTAGTCCTTAACTTCTAACAACATACCTCAATAATGGTGCTTGATAACTGCAGGGCTGGATAAATAAGAAGTAATTATTCATAATAATGTTGGGCCAGATGGTCTCTTGAGAAAGTTATGCTGGTAGAGAGTTTGGCCTACAAATTTGGCTTTGCTCTTGTTGATGCATGGAATTATTGTGTTGCTGAAACATTTCTTTGTGACTCCCACAGCGCTAGCCTTTTGATACTCTTTTTTCAGCAGACTGAAAATTTGATACTCTATGGTGATGACCGGGATTTTTAAAGACTGAGAGGAGTTGGCTGCTTATTTAAAGCCAGTGGTACTTGGAGACATGCCTTTCTTAGCCTCCTATTAGCTTCCTCTTCTCATGCAATGAAATGCTGTGTCAAGATTCCTTATGTCACCTGATCCAGGAAGGACAGATTTATGTTAGACTAATATATCAACTTGACTGGGATGAAGGTAGTTAATGGAACTGCACTTTCATTATTGAAGTCAGCTCACATGCCACTTGGTCAGATGTCATTAGGACAAGCTTACAGACCTGTTGATTTTGGGTAAATTTGCATCAAGAAACTAAGTCTTCTCTGTTTATTGGTATTTTGAATAATTCATGTTTGGTTTTGAGTAATGCTACATATAGACTATATGGATGGATTCAGAACTGTTTTGAAGCTGAGTCCAGAAATTAGAAGTGCAATGAGGAAGTAACTGATATATTACACTTCGCTTGGGATAAGAAACATCAGACACCATTAAGTTCCTCTAGCCCAAACTTAATGAAAATCCCTAGTTCTTGGACAAATTTTAATTTTCAAAAAGGTTCCAAAAGAAGTACATTTCACTAGTTTGGGGTGGGTTTTTTTTTCGTCTCTATTGATGAAATTTTCTGACTTTGTCCTATGTTGGGCAGAAAAGCCTTGTCTATTGAAAGGTCAGATAACTGCAATATATAAAACATATTTCTACATAAATTAGGAAAGATAAATCTGAAACTTTATCAGCACATTAAGAGCAGCAAAAAATATTCCAGGCTAATTACTGCTGCAATACCTCACATATATTTAGATTTTTGTTCACTTTAATGATGCAGAACTGTGGAGGTGAATTCCTATTCTGATATACCTGACAATTTGCAACTGCAAATGGAGAAAAATAATTTAAGACCATATAATGCAAAATCACTGTTCAGTAGACTGTCTATCTCTTATATCTAGGAACTAAGGAAATCACCACTGAAAGTAACCTTCAACAAATGTGACATGAGAGAGATTTACGTATTTGAAACACATCTTCTGTTCTTTCTCTACCGTCTTACTTGAACACGCTATAACAATATTAATCCAATTTATTTTAAATGTCTAACTAACCCTGACTTTTTCTATTTCCAGTATATTTCCCTGTACTACCAAATAACAAACAACACATTAGAAGCCTGATTCATTCATTTGTAGGTGATCTATGATGCAATTTATAAGTCTTTACATATTTTTTTTCTCAGTAACCACTGTAAACAACTCAATTTTTTTAATAAGCTTCACTGAAAATATATTCAGGTTTGATTTATTTTATAAAGATTTTACAGAAGCAAAACAGACGTAGGAAGTACAGGAAAAAGTAGGAATTTATACAAGAATAACCAAATCATCACTTTTTCACACCACTTTAATTTCTTGTTTAGTAAAGAATTGAAATTACCACATAATTTTTTGTTCTAACTTGTATTTCTCTTTTCAGTTCATTTCACTGGATTTTCTACTGATACATAATCCTGTAACAATGAGGAGAAAAATCCCACTGCAGTGTTTATTATTTATCCAAAGACAGACTGATGCCAGACCTCTTTATCTTGTGTTACTTTCCCTTCCATTTGCAGACAAAGAATCCAGGTGTAACTTGGATTACTCTGTTATAACTGTTTCATAGGAGACAACCGCCATAAAATGGTGACTCATAGTATATTTATGCTGCTTCTGCTGAGATTGCAGTTTTCATACACCTACTTTCAATATTGCACAATGTTTAGAATTCTTTTTTGAGTTCTTAAAGTCTAGTCCTTAAAGTCTAGTCCTAAGGTAACAAGATTTCTTCAGAAATTAAGAAAATTAAGAAAGTGTTTGAATTGAGGAAGAAATTAATGTTATTATCATTCAAAAAATTAAATTACAGGGGGGGTCCTCTTCACTCTGGTATTTTGTGAGAAGTAACTGACTGGACCAGTGGTATTTCAGTTCATGTTATGAGAGACAACTGATATCACTGAAGTGTGTATAAGAGCTCAGAAAGATATAATACTGTAAGTTAAGAGGCATATTTGGGGATTTTACTCTAAATTTAATTTTTCTGCCAAACGGAAGCACTTTGCCCTCTGACACAGTGAAGGGAACTTCGATGCTTCTCAGCAAGTCCATACGTTCTTAATGGGGAGAGAAAACTCTCTAAAGAGTGAATCTTAAACAGTGAATTATTCTAATGATCTATAACTAAATCAGATCCATTCCTGATTTGTCCTAATAGCAGGAACCAAACAAACGTAAGACTCTTGAGAGGGAAAGGGAAAGGGAAAGGGAAAGGGAAAGGGAAAAAGGGAAGACATGGCAAACTCAAAGTCACACCTGGAATGACTGAGAGATACTAAGCATCGGAACCTTAAAATGCATTTTTTTCATTCCTGTTCTTATTTATGCTGAGTTCTGTGATATCAGATGCTAGACAGATGCATCTCTATTTGGCTATAAAGTTGTAATCAGTGCACAGACTGAGATTCTTCTTATCCTCTCCTTCAAATATTGTCTTCAAGTTATCTAAGTCCAATGATGCTGTGTCATTCTCCTAAGCAAAGAAGCAGAAGACATCTGTAAGAGGGCAGCTTGTAAATTCCCAAGGAATTGCTGGGCATCATAATATTACCAAGGAATTAGTGTAACTTCACTTGGCACCCAATCAGATGCTTTTTATTTTGAGAGCTGGCTTCATACTAGCCTTAGGGAATCACAGATGTCAGGACTGTGCTACAGCATAGCTTTCCTGCCTTTCAAAACAGTGTCCTGTACTAATCTGTCTGGCACATCTGGTAACTTTCAAAAGCAGAAGTAAAAAGGCAATTCTATGTAGCAAAAAGTGTGAGAAAGAAATTCAGAAGCACCATCCTTCTTTTTACAAACATAGAAAATAGCTACAGTACAGTTGGTATTTTTCATT
This sequence comes from Charadrius vociferus, assembly GCF_000708025.1. Taxonomy (NCBI): domain Eukaryota; kingdom Metazoa; phylum Chordata; class Aves; order Charadriiformes; family Charadriidae; genus Charadrius; species Charadrius vociferus. Next base: position 718,802 of record NW_009647212.1, read on the forward strand.
GAGAACATACAGCAGCTTAATTTCACCAAGGCTAATTGATTTTCACAGCTGGTGCATGAAAGGCTAAAGATGATACGGAATTTGAAAAGGACCCTTGTCTAGCCCCTGAAGATCCTGATATCTGTGGATTCAACAGAACTAGCGATATTAATACATCCAAGAATAAATTCAGGTCACTGGAATGTTTAAGTTATTTATTGATCTGTCCATGCTGCAGGTAGTTACAAGAAACCACAACCTTTCTCTTAAGAGAATCTCACATATCTCTCACATATTTACTTTCACAAAAAGGGTGAATAGGTTTTTGTCACATGTGACATAATTGTCTACAGAATGCAACATCTTACTGAATAAGCATGTTTTGTTGTACATTACAGGCAAAACAGATCATACAGCTGAGACAAGTCTGCTATAGCTGATCCATCATCAAGGGGAGGGTTTGTCTGAAAAAAGAAAAGATCTTTCCACTGTGGAAGGGATTAATCAAGCACTGCTGTAAAAGTCATTCTTTCATAGCACCTAATCTTGTTCGGTATATCAGATTTCTCCATGTGTGGTCAGTCTTCCTTACCACTGATAAACCAATGAGGGATACACACGTTAAGACTGTTGGGGTTTAAGCATGTACCCCAATGTCTTACTGAATACTAAAGAGGTTTTTTTTTATTACATCTATTTACTTAAAACCAATTCTCTCTTGATCCAATTGTTATCAGCTTTCTATTTGACGTACATATAATGCGAATAAAGACCTTTTACCTGTTGATTTATAAAAAAGGAAGGGCAAATCTCAAACTGCCACAATGTTTCCATCTTGTAGCTATGCCATGGTGTGGCATGGAGAACACCTTTTAGCAAGATCCCATCTGCTTTACTTGACTCACTAGTAAATAACTCATACCCAATCTTGCCCTTCCCTCTTTGGTAATTCATTAGTATGTTTCAACATATAATATTTCCTACATTGAACTTTACTTCCCACAACCATTTAATATATTAATTAATACACATATTCTGTGCAAAAATCTAAGTTCATATACTTGTTACAGACTGCTTACTGAAACGAAGCATAATGGTAATTGATGATTCTGGGTGACAGATTCTGAAAGACTAGTCAAGAGGACTATTCTCTGAAATACACTGCTATACTAGTATAAAAAAAAAGAAAAAAAGTCCCAGCACCATAGGATAATGTTTGAAGGCAGTGAGAGGCCTCTATATGATGTGATATTTGTATTTAGGTATTTTGAGATGGTAAAGATACAAGCTGTCCTGTGAGTCTAGGAGTAGTTTAGAATACAAAATGCATAAAACTGCAAACTGTAATGGGTAAAGCAAATGAGATCTGAAAGAAATTCACATTTTGACATACAACAAATCACTACCAAGAGATAAATTAGAGGAAGGGTGTCAACATTTAGACAATAGTTTATAAAACATCCAGTAAACAAAATGTACTAGTTATTTTGTCATTGAAATGCAACATGAATTGGCCATGCATGCTGATCTTCTATCCATGTGTTTTGCCTAAGAGTGACAGAAATTCAGATAGTCCTTTACCAAAAACATTTTTTGGTTGCTGGTTGTTTTTTTTTTTTTTCCACATTGTAGGCAAATATGGCTAAACCTCTCCTATGAGGCCCTCCACGGCTGACTTCTCTTTGTCTTCGACAAAGGAATCAGATGTATTTTGATGGTGGCCACGTCAGGAATTCTGAGCACAAGATTAAAGTTTAGCCTGGATTACACCTCCTGGGGTCGTGCCTGAGTGTGTGTGTGAGATTAGCTCTGGGCCATTTGGAAAGTCACCAGGACCAGTACTACAGGGTGTTCCAGACAAAATTGAGGAGACTAATGGTAATACCTAAGTTACAATTTACAATAAAAATGACTTCAGGGAATTTGACTTGAGGAAATTAGTGGTGGGAATTTGTGCTGATCATTTGGCTGGCACCTTTGTAAAAAGGAATCCTGTATTCAGCTGGTGGTCTGTGAAGTTCACCTGACTTACATCAAGTTTGATCCCTAGTAAAGACCAGTAACAATGCATCATATCAGGGATTGCAAAAAATTTATATCCTGTTGCTATGGGAGATGAGGTGAAAGTCTCAGAAACTCGTTTAGATTAAAGGGAAAAGGATAGAGAGGGAGGAATCTTGTTATCAGGGACATAGTTTTTGTATCGGCAAATAACTGAAAAGGTTTCTTCTTTCCCTGAGACAGTGGCAGGGAGAGAGGCTGGGAAAACATCCATATGCAAAACAGCAGTGAAGCAACTTTTTTTTTTAACAAGGCTGAATTGGGTGGGAAAGGTGAATCTGAGACTGCAAACATTTTGAGACTATAAGCCTTGGAATAATAAATGACTGACTTCCTCTTCTCAACAAAGCCATGCTTTTCTCTCACGCTCCATTTCCTTGCAGCTAATAAACTCTAATGAAATACCAGTGCCTTTATATTTCTGTGTTGTACAGATGTCCTTTTTCACTTTGACTCCTCTTGTGGCTAATTTGTCTCTCTGATTATATGATTATAGGAATGTTACACTCTCACTTGTTTCATCACTTTCATTTTCTCTCTCTCTCTGTCTATGATGAGAACATTTTTTTTAATTGACACCTAAGAAAAGATATCACAGAGACAGTATAAAAGAGGGTTAGAGGGTTTTAGACTTCATCTCAATTAAAATGTCAGTCAGACAAGTTAATCGCAAGCACACAAAATGAAAGACTATTTACCCTTTGAGGCCTAATAAATAGTTTTACAGTTTTGATTCCTTCCTTCCTCCCTCCGTCTCCTAAAGAGACTGTAGTTAGAGGCATTTCCTTGAAAGTAGATGATGGCTGTCTAATGACACAATTTCTCCTATTAGGTTAATCCATGTACACCGAGTAGATACAGGAGGATAACAAAGCCAACTGAAAGAAAAAAATCCATTTAGCTTCTTTTTAATATACAGACAGGGAAAAGATGACCTCTGATAGATACTTTCTGTCATAAGATTCAATGCTACCAACACCGGCAGTCTTGCAGCTGTAGCTAATGGGGCAGCTGAGTTTGGCAATACATAATCTCAAATGCATGCAAACATCTATGTAGAAATGTGAACGTTGACACTCACTTCAAAGGAGTTTGGTTGGGAGACGCAAACTGAACAGCATCAGTATAACTAAGACAGGCCTCTTCAACACTACAAATCTGAAAGAGACTGTTTTGTGAAAGATCTTGGCATGTTATGCACATTCTGTACATGTAGGCTAAAGGTCAGAGTGTATCACAGAAGTGACACTAATAGAGTCAGATGGAAACCAATGTAGAGACAGTTGGATCTAAATTCAAGTTTGATTACACCTGGAATATTTTCATTTGAAGCCATTCTTACTTAGTGAATTGATGTACCATGTAAGATTTCTCAGCCTTCTGGGAGCTAAAAAAGATATCAAGAACAGTTGTGTAATCATAATAAAGATCACAAACTGTCCAAACTGATTTTTGTTTTGTATTTTCTTTTTGGATTTTTAATGATATATAGAGGAAAATATTGCATGATATTATGACATATTTTTAAATTGCTTGCACTACTTTTTTCTTGACTGGCTAAAAATCCTGTTTTTCAATCAGTGGTGCCTGCATTAGCCTACTATGCTATTAGGACATGGACAAAAATCTTCATTTTCTTTCTCAGCACTACAACTACTCCAAATTTGGCTCAGTTTCATTTACTTAGATTTAAAGGCAAAGTTTATGCTACATTGAAAGAGCAATTCCAGAGCAACCATAATCTGAGGACAATCTTTCTCTTTGCCGTATTACATCAACGTGTTTATATCACAAGTATCCTGTGGATGGCCTGTGTAAGTGTCTGTGGCAATTCATGAAGAAGTTGGAAATCTCAAGTGTGGGGTTCCACGGGTTCTAAGGAATAGCCTTTGGCTATGTTCCAGCTGTATCAGCAGCCACGCTCACGGATTTGCAATGCGAAAGTAACTGTGAGTTTAAAGTCATCAGTGATCTACCATTAAAAAAAGTCTAATGGGTAGTAATTCTGGGGCAATTTCTGACTCCTATGGCATAAATGGTTTAGAATCTCATGCAATGATGTCATTATGGAAGAGGTTTCAGAGAAAAAAAAAAAAAAAGGATTGGTCATTTTGTGTACCAGCACTGCCTTTTGGCAGAAATGGGAAAGTAGGACGTGAAGGACAGTGGTCAGAAAGTTCCTATGATATATATTTTCCAAGTTGGTGATTAGCTTTCTTGAATCTCTTACTATGTGTAAGAGCATAGAATATGCTGATGCTGAAGCTAAAAAAACATTAGAAACAGGAAGGTTTGCCTAGCTTCCAAAGGGAGTGAAATTCTTCCAACATGCCTTCCTCAAATTTGTATATGTTAAATGACATCTAAGTACTTCTTTTCAGCTCATCGCAACTGACGGGTCAGCGGAATTACAAATCTTCACTGAATTCAAACCACCTAGTTTTCATGAAAGGGAGAAAGGTGCTATTGATCTCATATACCTGTAGCTCACATGTAGACATCTGTATTGTAGATACTTAGTCAACCTAACCTTCCTTTATAACCATAGAAAATAGGGAGACAAGTTGACACATTAGGGGATACTGCTCATATTAATTACACTCCAAAAGTGCAAAATTCTCTTATGGAGTATAGGAGTTGTCTTGATGCTTCACTCAAATGTCAAAATTGTGGTTCTTTGCAATTCTGGATTTCCAATTTTCTTCCTTCACCAGTGACCTGGGAATACTAAAACCCCTCAGTTGTTCTTTCACAGTTTCAATTTAAAGATCATTCACTAACTCAGGTGGATCAGGAAGACAAAGAAAAGAGCTTCATTACAGTTTCAAATGCGCATTTCCCGTACACTCCATGTGTCTAACAGCATCCAAACTGTGTTCAGGACAGTAAAGATTCTCATATTTACTGTTTATTAGGGAAGGAAGAGAACCACCTCCATTCTGATGTGCATTCATGCAAGAAATGGAAAGTTAGACTCTCTTAAATACCATATCTGAATTTGGATTGATCTAAGGAAATCTAATGTGATATAATTTATATGCTGAAGCCCGCAGCAAGAAAAACAAACAGCATAAGAGCATGAAGAGAACTAATCCCATGCTGCTGTAATTAAAAGAGCAATATATTATAATAATAAATATCTCTTTAAATAGTTATGTCAGGTCATTAAGAGAGCACCTGAGTTTGTTGCAACATGTCCTCAAAAAGCAGATGGGACCCTGTCAGTTTGGCGATAGCCCAATTAAATCTGCTGGTAGGCATTATTGTAGCCTCCATGTTATTACTGTTAGTTCACCTTCAGCTAGGAAGATAGCATGAGACAGATGGTAATTAATTCTGGACAGGTCAAAAGGAATTACTGTGAAATGAAGAGACAAGTGGTCTGGACATCAGGGCTCCTGGTTTAAGTTCCTCAGTGCCACTGAATCATAGGAAGGAAAAGTCACTGAATACGTATATGCCTCTGTTTAGCCATACATAAACTCAATGGGATGCAATCCACCCTACAGCTCTATATTTTTACAGTAACAATAAGTATAGATGCACTGGTAGTCTATTTTATTAAAGATAATGCTTTGAAATCTTTGAAAATGTAAACAATTTTTCTGAATATATTTAATACTACTTGATAGCACAGGGGTTATTTGTGAAATGTCTTTTAGTGTTTGCTTTACCTTTATTTCAGTTGTAAAGCTCATCGAAACTTCTTCCTAAGCCTACTGTTCTCTACATGTCCTTATTACAGCATTTCTGTTTCACTACAACTGTCACTGGGACACTGGGAAAAGGACCAGACAGGTCAGCTATGAATCTTAAGTGTTAGTATTTTTTTTCCCCCCACCTTCTTGCTGATGTCTAGTCAAACCACTTGTTTCCCTTTCATGCAGAACAAGACACTAGTTGGTTTTAAATAGCAAGATAGGATTCTATGTAACTACATATGAGCTGTTATAGATTTTATACTTAAGGCACAAAAACACAAAAGTGCAACTTCCAGACAGAGCATCTAAACTAATTTCAAACTTTTTTTAGTAATGTGACTGTTGACATAGTAAGAATAATTACCCAAAGTGTCACCCTAATTCTCAGTTCTTCATTAAATCACTTTTATTGCAATCAGATGCATTCTTGGATTTCAGCAGAAAAGTAAATAGGGATGTATTTGAAAACTTTCCCTTTCTAGAATGGTTTCATCCTCATAAAGACATGAGCTAATGCTTTTACTGGCAAAAGAAGCCATGTAAGTCTTGGAAAACAGAACCCAAAGACAAGACCTGAAGATAACTGAAAAACTCCTCTTACCTATTTCCTTGCTAAGTAGAGGTGCAATTTATAAATGTCATTAAACCAAGAACAAATATATTTGTGCAACTCTGATCCATACACTACGAAGTTGTAACTCTCAGTCACCTGGAGAACCCCTAGAGCATGATACTGAATCATTTCTTGCATCTCTGTCTTTTTAATAGAGAACCCTTGAATCTGCATTCAAAAACTTACATCCTTATACCCTAAAACAATTTAGTAAGCCACACAGGAAATTCTCTGTGTGCTAATAGTCCTTCTTTAAGTTTGAAATATCAAGTGTTTGTTAGCAAATTTTCTCTTCTGTACCATTATGGATTTTTTCTCATTGTTGGGTTTTGGGTTTTTTTTCTGTTTTCCCTCCAAATAAACTACCATCATATCTATTAATTCAATGACTAGCTCAAAAAATTCCTCAGACTGTATAAATACACTATTGTCAGACTGTCTTTGCCACAGAGAAAATAAATTGACAAGACAAAGCCTGTGAGGAAAATAAATTTAAAAAAAAAAATTAAAAAAATTACCAAGCATTAAGGAAAAAGTATCAAAATGCAGTAGAAAGAAAGTAAAATTATGGAATATTTTGAGAAATAAAAAAATATCTGTGTTCATGTACAATGCATTACTGCAGATCTGAGAATTCAATTTCATTCCTTAGAATGAAAAAAACCCTTTGAAATATCCCTTTAAAAATAAAAAAAACCCAAACTATTCAGCTCACAGTCTTACATTTTATGCAATAAAAAGTTACCTAAATGTCAAAAAAAAATAAAAATCTACAAACAGTTCCAGTGAATCTGAAAGGTTACTTGGAAGAATTTGGCATATAATCTTCAGCCAATCCATGAATCACCATGCATAAAAAGCCAACCTGCTATAAACCACATGGAAAACATGAGTCAATTCCACCATGTTCTGTCATAAATCACAAGCAAGTTTGTACTAATGTATATTATTTTGACTGAAAATAGCCTCTTGATAAGAAGCAAAGTTAAAAAATGTACTGGTTCATTTTAAATACAGCAGTAGAAAACTGCACTATAAAGGCTGTAATCAAACTGTTATCCATAAAAGTTAGATGATGCTTTCTCTTTTAACATATCTTGGATGGAGTATTAAGCATATATTTTTGACACCCATGATGATGTTTATCTATCTGAACTTTTAAAACATTCATGTCTAAAATCTGAGGTGAATATCTCAAGTAATTACATGTCAACTTTTTTCTTTGTTTTTGCTTGTGGACTTGGTCAGGAAACAGAGGAGACTAAAAAAGATATGAGCAAAACTGAAAAATTGTTTACAAATGTCAGAAAAAAGCTCTATGCAGAACTTTTTTTTTGGAAATCTGAAAGTTAACAAACAAATTTTGAAATTTGGTAATTGCTATAAGAGATTGACAAATTATAAATCATAAAGTTAGAAGGTTTCTCAAGAAGAAATTTGATCTGTTATACCCAAAGGACAAATGTAATATACATAAACCATCCGTGATAGTCTTAAATAGCTGAATTAAAGACATTCCACAGCATGCTTAGGCAATTTATATCAGTGTTTTTCTATCCTTTGTATTTAAAAAGTAGGGTTAGGGTTTTTTTTCTTTTTTATTTTTCTGATCTTACTCTCTCTCAACAATGAACTTTGAAATGTCTGAGAACAAAATAATACTAAAAAAGTCCTACAGATCAAAGTCCTTTATGTATTTTCAATAATTTCTAATGAAAGATCACGCCACTGTGATTACAGTTACCTTTTTCCTGATGCCATATAGAAGCAGAGTTCCTAAAAGCATCTGCAAGAGAAGAAGATGGAAAAACATTGGTTAGTATTTTGGGGAAATAAGCAGATCAGAAATAAAGAAGGCTTATTTTTTCAAAATAGATCTGGAAAAATCGAAGACTTTTTCTTAGAAGAAAATGTAGTTTTGTTATAATGTACAGATATATTTTGCATAGACGTACATGTGTTTATATATATATTTTTGTAGGGAGTGACATTTTCTTCTCAGATCAAGATTTATTCTGTTCAATCAAAGCTCCTCACTTCTCTATTTCATCCTTACCCATCTTTTATAACAAAAGATCTTAGCAAAACAGGTTTGACAGCTTCAGTTACAAGTTTTATTATATTTATTTTTATAGTTTTAACTTGATTATGAATCTTTTCTTTACAAAACTGATTGAAGTTTGCTACAACTGTTAGAGATAAGAACGTATTTTTGCTCAAACAGTGACCAAGCCTCATCCTCTCTAATCCTGAGAAGAACTCCTGAAGTATAACTGTAAAACTGTTACAAGGCCTGGGCACCTCTGCTCTTTCACTCCTTGGGCTTATGCACAAACTCGACACGGTGATTCAGTCATTAGTTGATGTAGCAAGATCTGCTATTCCAGCTTTTTAGTTCCTACGATTTTTGTTGACACTCCTTAATCCTGACCTCAAACATTCCATTATTCCCCTCATTGCACTCTTTTGATCAGAAAACAGTAATCACAGCAAATTGCCTGCTAGCTTTACAGTATTAACAACTATCCAAAAGATATGAACAGGGCCATCAAATTACTACAGTTTATAATTTGCACTATGACCTGAACTGTGAACAGGGACATACACGGGTTTTCACTTAATTTGGGAAGTTTATCATGTCTAAATCTATCCAGCTGTGTTGTCTCTGTGGGAGAAGAAAAAGTGTATTCTCAACATGAGTTATTCACAATGTCAAATTTTACTGAAGACTAGGCAAAATGGAATTCTTACACGAGTCGTATGTTCAGTTAAAGACTACAGGGAAGTTTTCAATTTTCCTTGACGTGTTCAATGTTTGTAGTGAAGACTACAAACTGCTTTGTCTGCGTTAGAATTGTATTTTAAGAAAAATAACTTAAGAATATACATTTTTATAAAGGCAAGGCTTTTGATTGTATGAAGTACAAGAAAGTAAGTGTTGCAAATGATTCCAACAAGAAGGTAATTTTCAGAGTGTGGTCTTTGGCACACCAATAGTCCATAATGCCACAGTAAGAGTTCTGCAGATAGATCACAGAGTTATATTACGTCATGAAACATACAACATTTTCAATTACTGTTATACACTAAAGCATGAGTTGAAACTTACATTTGACACTTATCCATGAAATAATATGATAAAACAATGGTCTCATCTGGCATTGCAAATTCTAATAAAAAACTTTATGGTGAATATATATATATGATGGATAAGATATAGGAGAATTAATTCACCCAATTTTATTGTTCTATTAGTTACTAGGGGCCTAGAATGATAATACTACTACTTATTTACACAAATAAAAGCCTACTTTGAAACTAGGAAAAAAAAAAAAAAAGGAAAGCAAGTAAGAGAAGGAAATTTCAGATTAGTGTAGACAAGAATGTAATTTGAAATTTTAATTAATTAGGACTTTTTTGTTTTTAAGTCACACAGGCTATATGACCAAATGTATGATTGTTATCAGCAGGCATGCAGACTATCTTTGACACAAACTCTCAGGGTTACCCAGATTACAAAACTGCAAATCTCAGCAAAGCTGTGCAATAAGGGCATAGAATTGAGCCCTTCTTCCCTTGAGAGACCAACCACTGGCCCTGTTACAAGACAGACAAAAGCTTGACAAGTTCATCTGTGACAACTGTGAGACAACAGTGATCATATTTGGCAGTTTGAAAGTGGGAACATTTGAGTTTTTTCAACTGTTAGCAGTATTTCAAGCAAATTACAACAGGCTGCTTTGGATAAACAAAGCAAATTGCTCATAATAGCAGGAAGAGTAGGAACATGTCTCTTTCTCTTCCCTGACCCTACACTGTTCCTAAAACCACTGTACTCCTTTCCTATTGCTTCACAAAGTGAGATAATAATAATAAAAAAAGAACAACAAAAAAAACCCCAGTAGTCTATAGGTATGCTTTTCAGACAATTTGTACCTTCCCCTCCTCTTTCCATGTTACCAAGAAATACTATATAATATTAGTGGTTGACTATTCAGTGTCAAAGTAGTCATGTTTAAAGTAGCATCAGTCAATTTACGCTTGCTCCTTCAAGGTTTGATCAAAGAGCAAAATTATGCTATTTCTGAGCACTGTTAAGTTTCCAATTGCTTACATATGTTCAGCAGCATACAAATTGATGCTAGACATATCAAGACATGATAAAGTCCTCTGAAATTACACTGTAGGCTTAGTTTCTCATTTACTTTCCACATATACTTGAGTGATTGCATTTAACAAGCTTTATATGTATCTAAAAAACCTAATGATTACATATGTAAACAATTTCTGTTAAATTATTCAATACCACAGTAGCACATGGTAACTTCGGATTAATTAAGTACTATAGGATCTTACAAAGTCTTTGTCCAGTGAATATTTTCCTCACAATGAGAATAAATAGAAGTATTCTTCATCTATGTGTAAGAATACTGAGTTGTAGAGATATTAAAAGACCTAAGATCCAACAATGCGCATGTGATATACACAGGAGGATTCAGTCAAGTAATTTAAGATTATCTGCCTTTTCAAAAAGTGGACAGAGAAAGTGTATTTATGCAGTCTTGAGGCAAGAAAAAAGGGAAGATGTAGGCTAGACTGCACCTATGGACTAAACTGTAGCTCAGCTGAGTGAATCTTGCTTATATATTTATAATTATTTCAATCATCCAACTTGGTTTTAGGAAGGCATTTCCTCCAAGGCGAGTGGCTTGCATTACAGTTACTTCTTTAGCTTTCTAATATAAGATCAAAAATCATCTAGGAATTTGCCGAGATAAAACTGCCTGTGTTGGAATTTAGGAATGGCATTGGTAATGTTAGTTAACAAGTGGTAAAATATCACTCCTTTTCCATCATCTCATGACAACATAGTCAGGGGGTTTGATCTTTTATTATCTATCTGAAGTTCATAAAAGGGTTCTGGATAATGTATTTTTTTGCATGTGATGCATAGTGGCATATGAAATACATGTCATATAGACTGTTCTGTATTAACTCACTATTACAACCATGGGAAATAAGACAAGTTGACCTTGGCTGTCCCATAGAGAATTGTATTCCAGATTTGATCTATATTTTAGCTAATTCAGCTGTTCCCCACATCTATTTGTTTATTTCAAATAATCAAAGCCATGCTTCTTCATTTCCATTTCATATCATATTCTTCTATAAAAATAGTGTAACATTAACAGCATACACATCATAACAGGTGTGGAGAGACCAATGTATGATCAAGGGTTTCCAATGTAAGTACTCTCATTATTTAGTACAAGGGTGAGCCTGAATGTGGTGCTTCCAAGAGTCCTTGTGACATTTTTGGAAGAGAAATATGGTGGTGTCAGTATATGGGAGTGTTCAAACTAAGAGCCCATGGAGGAATCAAAAGAGACAAGTTTTTCTTGCTCTTGGAGTTCAGAACACTGTGCAGCATTCTGCTGCAGCTTAGCATCAGCCAGCAGGTTTCTTTGCATGCTGACAGTCAGTAGTATTTTTAGCAAATTTTCTTTTCAGGTGTTTCTTTGAAGAAGCTACTGTTTCTCTCATTTCTGTAAGCTCTCTGTCTTCCTACTCTTTCTTGAATCCACGTTCCTTTCTTTCTCACTTAACTCTTCTTGAAATAGCCTCCACAAAGTATTTGTCAAGATCCATCCATTAAGAGCCATCAAGTGTTAGAAGTCCAACAAGGTATACCTGAAACTTGTGGTACAACCACAGGCCTCGTGGGTCAGCAGAAGAGTACAGTTTTGCTGATGAAGACAGTGGGAGAGTCCAAGTGATAAAACTGATAGAAGAACTTGTGATATAAGTAAGATGGATCATATGCAATGAAATCAACAGGAAAAAATATAGCTATCCATTTTTTTCTGCTTTTGTTTCCCTTCTGAATTTCACTTTTGCCCATCTGAACACCTGAAAGTGATTTCAATACGTCTGCTTTTAGAACTTACTTTTGCAAATGTGCTCCTGGGTAGATACGTGTGTCTTTTAGGTAAGAATGTTTTCCACTTTTATACTTCAGACATGAACAGAAGTTATTTAGGCATTTGTGCACCATCAATTTGAAAAGCATATCTGAAGCACAAGATGGGTAAAATTGGGGGTATTTTGGGTACTGATCTTGACTCTGTTTTTACAATGCAGTATTAACTAGTCTGATATTTTACTGCTAAACTATCTATGCTCTTAAATAGGCATTATTCAGAGCTCTAGATTTACATTCCCTATTTAAATACAGTGAACTAATTCAGTTAATAGGTTAAGTCATGAAAACACTCAAATGCACAAAAAGTTGACTGCACAGCAGTGACGGAAGGATAAAATGAGTCAAATCACCTCAGCATTTCTCAAATGTAATCACCCCTCCAAAGTTATAGAGATTCTGTGAGGGTTCCCTTTCCAAGGAGTCCACAGTTCCAAGCCCACAGAGTTTTCAAGTAATAACAAAGGAAACCATCAAAGTTCAAGACAGTGCATCATATTTCACCAATAAAAGATGCCATGCTTTGTGATTAGTTCTACACCTTTTGAGCTGAACTTCGTTTACAATCTGAAAGCACCGCCACAGGATTAACTCCCCCCTCCCCCAACCAACAATCAAATGTATGAGTTTTCGACGCTAAAGAATACATATTAAGCAAATGTGGGCTCAATTATATCAGAAGAATTTCCTCCTGGTGGAGTCTTTTCGATTGTGGAATAGTTTCTCAAGGGAAATTGTGGAATCCTAATAGCTGGAGATAGTTTAAGTTGTGGGGAAGGAAACTTTCACTGGTTAATAAGGCTGGAAAATCAGTTTAAACATTGGTTTTGGACTCTAATTTATATGTAGTAAGAAGGAGAAGATTCTATGTCCTACTGCTGTGATAAATTGCCTTGTAAGCTTCAAAATTAATCAGGCAAAAAGTGAGTAAACCAGGTAAACAGCAGTAAAGGCAGACATGAATATTTTATAGTGCATGCTTGTTTAGCTACAGACAGACACAAAAATGAAAGTTTATTTTAAGTGAAACACTGAGGGTGCAAAATCTCCTGAAATAGAACAATAGTAACAAATAGAACGATAATAACATCTTTAGCTGACAATCCTACTTCATTTAACAAAACATTCAGTGTTCTTCTCTCTCGCCTTCTCCCCCTTTTCCCCTCCTTTATATTCCCTGGATATTTAATGCCTTACATAGTGGCCTGGTGAGCATATGTTCTTGGTTAGGGACCATTGTTTATGAAATTGTTACAGGTTTCAGATTTCTATGTGGCAAGCAGAACACCCAGGCCCCTGGCTGGTAGCAATTGGAGCCATTCAGAGGTATGTAAACATTAGAGTGAGGAATTTATGAGTCTACAGTTCAGCTGCATGGAACATTTCTCAACTACTTGTTGGTGGTTTTTTTTTTTTCCTTTTTCTCTTTTGTGTGTGTGAATAGATTGCTTGACTTCAAACACAGCTGAGCAGTACCTTGGTGTAGGTAAAAAGGAACAACATCTGGAAATAATAACTGCATAGCCATTAGTCTAAAGCCTGTAGTAAGGGCTAAAAGAATATTCAAGTTTAAATTGAGAAAGTTGTTCTAAATGAATCACCCAGATGATCACGGCCTAAGCAAATAACTAGGATAAAATGTGGACAGAGATATAATTAGGGGACTGCAGTAGAGCATTCCAGTTATCGACTGAATATGTGAAAAGGAAAGAAAACTAATATTCCTGATCAGTGAAAAATTCTCTGGAAATTAAGGCTGGCAATTGGAATTATGTTAACAATTAAAAAATCACACACACAGGAAATGTCCTTCCTTCGCCATGCAGTGTATCCTCGAGTATAGCAAAAGAATGTGGGGAATTTTCCCATGACAATAAGGTCATTGTCATTCATTTCTGAAAAATTTCTGGATGGTGGGGAAAGAATGCAGATAATCAAAGTTCCTTTCAGTCTCCCCTATCACTTCCCCCTCCCTGAATGTACTTTACATTTTAAGATTATCTAACTGGCTTATCTAACTGGCTTAATGAGGCAGAAAATAGGACTAGCTTTTGTGAGCATGCATAAGTATGAGCTAGTAGATAGATGTTTTGTCATCATCACTGAGAGAAAAATAATTCTCAAAGCTGCACACATATAAACCTGCGGTGACTGCAGAGAATGATGCAGTCAGCTTCATCATTCCATTCCTCAGTGATGATAAGATACAAAATATAGAAAGGATCAACCACTGATTTCAATGACTTCAGTCTCAGTATTAAAAGTGTACTTTGAGTCATATGTGTTTGGACCCTTAGAATTTAGGTATAACATTTAGGCGTAGCTCTGGGCTAAGTAAGGTATGCATTATATTGAAAGGAAGATCTCTGCAGAATTTTAATCTGGAAAGGTCTTATATGCTATTTTATTTAGTAGGCTTGTTGCTGTCATTCTTTACATTCTACACTTTCCTGTAGACCGAGTCTTTTCCTGTTCTTCAACTTGTTTCCTGAAATGTATGCTGAGAAATGGAGAGAAAAAAAGCATTGTCTGTACTTAACATGTATTCCTCAAAGTCATTGGATAGTAGGTCTAAGGTGTTGTCATATGTTGCAGGTGCAATGTGCATGAAAAAGTCAAGACATCAGGTTATTTTTTTACATAATATTCCAGTGCAGACCAATAGCTAATATGCATAATGAAACTTCACAATGGAAACAATTGTATTAGTGCACGAAAAGGACATATTTCAAACTAAGCCTGAATAGAAAAAGCAAAGAAGAAAACACATATTGTCAGAGGAGATTTGTAATTCTGAAAAAAAAAAAAATATTATCAGCATCCAATTCTGTGTGATGGAAGTTGACAATATCCATGAAATGTCTGTTTGCTGGTAGTAGGTCAGCTGGAAATTTGCAGTGTGACGGTAGAGATTCATCTGATGCTGAATTTGCAAAACTGACTAAAGGTCTCTTCATTCCTAATGCAGGTTTTCGTGGAATTTTTTTAAGCTGTTCATATTTGCTGCTATGACATTTTCTCAGCAGAAAAACTTGGAAAGTGTCACTCTCTATTCATTCAATTCACTACAGACCTGTCTACTACAGTAGTGATATGGTAAAAGGTCTGTCTATGTGTTTCCATTCCATCTAAGACTGCAGCATGGTACTTTGCTCTAGGCTAAAATTTGGCATAGGATTTAAGATGCAGTTTTCTTTTTCCTCAAGATTTGAAAAGCCCTTAGTTTCTGTTGACATTTTCCCTTCTCCTTTCTTTCCCCTAAACAAACAAACAAACAAAACCAAACAAAAAGCCTAGAACCAAGAAGTAAATTGCTCCAGATGTTGGTGGGGGCAGTTTGCACCCAAAAAAAACCCTTTCTGTTTTGTTTCGTTTATTTTTGTATTGTTTTTTGTCTTTGGCAAATTGTAGAGGCATATGAGCTACATAGGTTAAATTCTGTTTATATTTTCACTTCCATATTAGCTATAACTTTAAGAAGAGAGAATTCTGTGCAAGGGAACCTGAGACACCTTAGGTCAATGTACAGCAGTATCATACGTACAATTCAGGCAATGCTGCCCAGCCTGTGGCTGGAGACCCATTTGAAATGTCTATATTTTAGCCCCTGAACACAGACAAGAAAGGTATCGATAAGATGGAATTAATCCTCTGTTCTCTAAGCCATTCTTAAGAGCTGTTAACATACAGTTAACATACAGCATCTGAACAATTAATTAAAGTGTTCAAAGTTTCACTGACTGCTTATTCTTTTGAAATTCTTTTGTGAGTTCATTTTGACATAATCTCCTATGTATTTATCCATGTATAGACTGAGAAGTGTGTAAAATGCAACACACAGAAAATCAGTCCTTTGGCTTCTGTTCTGCAAAAGAGCTATTCAATCACTTGGACTCCACTTCTTTGAAAATATTCCTAGTTCAGAAATATACCATCCAAGCATAATGGAATTTTATGACAAATGCAAAAGGACACGGCATCAGTAGCCTCAGTAGAGCTCAAAAAGGAAAAAAAAATATTCTACTCAGCTTCTTATGTGGCTTGCCTTACTGTAGTGTACAGAAATACTCCATAAATGTATTAAAGAACATGAATAGTAATGTTTGTAAGACATGTATGTATCAGGGAGGTGCTACTAGTATTTCTGAAAGTGAACTCTGTAAAACCATTCCCTGAAATTAAGAAAAAAATGCAGAAATCCATTTATTTGTATTTGATTGTTCATTTTAGGCTGTAAAAGGAGGAATTTCTATGTTATTTGTAAGATGTTGAAAGGAAGGTAATCAAGTTTGTTAGAAGAATGGCTATGATTCACAAATTCCTATTCATTCAAACAGCAATATTAGTAAGAAAATCATTAATTCACTCACTTTACAGGAGACCTTTCTGTTGTTCAGGAAAACTTTATCCTTAATCAAGAAGCCTTAGCTTTGCCTGAGTTGATGTGTTAGGTTCTAGGTTCTTCTGTGACACATATAACTGAGGAAACAATATACTGATGTGCTATTTAAGTTTTATGTTTCGCATTCCCTAATAATACATCACACTCTAACAATCTACTTGGCATTGCATATCCCTGAAAAGAGTGAATGATCTTTATCTCTATTAAAAAAGGAGGTATTATGTAATTGTCCAAATTCCAAAACGGAAATCAGAATTGAAAGAGCATTTCTTCATTACTACAGACTGATGCGCACTTATGTGTACCTTTATAAGTCCCCAAGGTATAACCATAAGTTTATTACCTGTCTTTATGAATAGCTAAGAGAACAAAGTACTATTAACTTCCCTCTTCTCAAGAACTTTAACCTAATGGACCAGAAAAGTACTTGACCTAGGGCGCTATTTATTGGGCATATCCTTTCTCCCTGAGGCTGTGCCTGAGATCCTGAGGCCAAACCAAAAGATCATTTGCCCCTTACGCAGGCATGACTTTCATTTATTTTAATGGGAGTTTTGCTTGATCTGATTCCCTGATGCTTATGTGATGCAGAGGAGTAGATTGCAGAGGAGGTGTTAGTAATGGCCTTTAAAGCTGTCAAACGCCCGAAAGACTGGTGTTATCTCAAGGAGAGCTTTCGTGCAGGAGTCGTTTTTATTTAGAGTGTTCTGTGTGTCTGTGAGTGTGTTAGCTTTCTCTTTCCAGTACACATGAGAGAAACTCCTTAATATGGACTTTATTTTCCTCCCTTCTGCTATGGTGTATGCATCTGTGTTCCCACTTTGCATTTCTGCTCCTGATAGGAAACAAAGTGATGTTGTTGTCAGATGATTTAAAATGCCTCACATCTGTGCTGGACTGTACAATTAGCCTGTCAGCCTTAAGTGGAGACCTTTTCTTGTGCAGTGCTACAACGCTGACCATGCACTCAGCTTACAATTCACTAGTAAGTAATATTCAAAGCTATTCAATGATTACAGTCCTCCTTGTCCTCAAGCAGTAATTATAAAGTCAAATGGGAGGACAAACATATTCCTATGACAAAACATGCCATAGAAAACACAGTACAGCTCCAGAACGGCACAATTAACAACCTTTTTTTTTTAATTTTTTTCTGAAAAGAAGACAGACAAATCTTCAATGACTTCCTAAGTTACAGAATGACCTATTGAAGGTCTAACATATTCTATTCAGTCTTCCAAAGGAATGAATATTTTTTATGCTAGTGTGTTATCCGTGTTTCCAGGTACTTGCTCCTTATGGTACCTATCTGAACCTTTGGGCAATTTATGCTTTTGACAGTCAACATATAGTTCAGTCAGAGCCTCTGTCTAACAAAATGTATTTATTTTTAATGAAAACTTTCTTGAAAACACAACTTCCACCCCCAAATCTCCACCCAAAGCTGAACAAAAAGTCTATCCCTCAACAAATCATGGAGAGAGAAACAAGTTTAAATTCTCCTCTACCCTAATTATCTCATCTTTTTCCTAATCCTTAGCCTGAAAGAACTAAAATGAATTGGTTTTTTTTCATCCAAACTTCGATATGATGGCAAAGAAAATAATCAAAGTAGTGGAAGAGGTATAGCATTTTATTAGCAGTGTTTAGCATTACCTAAATGGAAAATGGGAATGCTGAAGAATGCCTGAAGGTAATTTTTGAAAGCTCTATTGTTTTGTTCAATGGTAAACTAAATAAAGCCACACTGGTCCTTTTGGTACAGAAGAGAAGTTGCATGATCTTTTCCCACATCTAATATGTATGGATATGTGATGTTAGGCTGCCTATAGTTCTTGGACATCAATACACATGTGCACCTTGTCACTCAGTTTTCCTGGGCTACCAGGAGAGTGGAAGAAAAAGAAGCTGTAAATTATGGATTAAATCCCATCCTTAAATTCAAACTTCCTAGCATTTGCCTTCTTGCATAATAAACCTCAGAATCTTTTAAATTTACTGTTTCAATTTGTATGTCAAATGATAGATAGCCAGTGCTGCACTTCCAAAATGTGACTGTAATTTTATCATGGAGTTCTGATGACAATGCCAAACCTTGCAGGCTTCACTTCTGAAGCTGATGGAGTCAGGAGAGCCCTGAGATAAGATTACTGGTTTCCAGTGTAAACTTCATGTTTAAGTTTATGTGTTAACATAACAGATGAGGGAAACATGTCAAAGGAGGGGGAAACTCAGCAATCTGATTTCTTTTGTCTTCTTCCACACAGTCTCTCCAAGAGAGTACTCTATAATCAAACTCTACAAGAGAATAGAATTGCATTGCAAAGGGAATATATTTGGACACCAATTCTTCTGTGACACAAAATCAATGCATTTCAATACTTTTAGTGCATGACATTACTGAATCAAAAATTGTGAAACTTTATTTTTAAGTTATCTTCATTGTGTATTAAATTAACTGTTTATATAAAATCAAGGACTTGTCATATATTACAGAAGTTACTGGAAAACTCAACACTTTGTCCCAATTACCTTCGGTAATCATGATGTTATTACATATTCAAAGTGTGGTGCAATGGCAGAATGATGTCAAAGGCTGAAGGTTTTGACTCATCCGTCATTTCATAGGAAATAACAGATTTCATAACATTTTGAACAAAGTAGAAATGTTGACAGGGATTTTTAAAGTTTCTAAGGTATTCTACAACTTTATAAACTGATTTACAAATTACACAGTTGGAAAAATTCCAAAAGTCTAGGTTATGACTCATTAATAATCAAGTAAGGAACTCAATAAATTGTTTTTGTGTAGATATGTTTCAGCCTCTGTACAAACACTGCCACACCTGGCATAAGGAAATGCCAACAAAGTGCTATGCATTTCGTTTTCCATTGTCATACCAGAGAATACTTTCAATGACAACAGAGCAGAATTTATGCTGAAAAAGCTCCATGAATTTAGAATTGAATACAATTTTTAAACTAAATGATACAGTAGCCTTGCAAAACCATTTATTTCAATTTCAAAAACAGGAACTTGGGCTACAAAATCAGAAATGTGCACTAACCATGGGCAGACTTTTTCATCACATGTAGAAAATTGTCTCATTACACTGGTGTCTGGTCAGAATCTTATTAACTCTTCTGATTTACCTATTTCCTAGCTTTGGACAGCTGGAAATTCATGTATTAGTAGGAAAGAAACAATCTTCATTTTATAGAACAGCAGCTAGAACATGATAATTGTGACCAAATAGAATGTGTGATTCCCGTGAAGTTCAAAGTAATCTAATTTTGACTGAGTACCATTCAGTCATAATTTATGTTTTATACTAGAAAAAAGACGACAAGATCTGGTACAGGCATATAGATCAGTACCTAGTAAATGCATATAGATGAGCTGAACATTACAGAACTATCAAGTAATGCTAACCAGCCTGATAGAAGAAAAACTACCAAACAAAACAAGGAAAAATATACCCTTCCTTTATTCTCCTCACAAGCAGAAACTACCGAGAAGTTTGTAAATATTATCTGCTTCTTTGCAGCCAGGAGAGGAAAACAACTAATATTTGAGAGAAATAAAGGTTATACATGTAGGTGCTAATTATTGCTATAAAGAGGAAATTGTAAAAACATAGAAGTTTCTTCTGTTGATCTTTCTGTATTGTACTTGTAATGGTCCATGGGTGGGCGTCAGTGTAGATGTGTGTACATGTATGCTTACTCCTCAGACAGGAATTTTTCTTTTTCAGAGGTTCTGTTCCACAGTCATCATCATTAACTGTGTTCTCAGTGCATTTTTATTTTGTCATTCTATAAACATGCATCTGCTTGTCAGCTTGGATAGCAGATCTAAGCAAATTAGGGGCAGTTTACATCGGCATTATAACTACGTCTCCTTTACAAAGAAAAGTGAGAGCAGATTCACATCTTTTAACAACAACCTTTCATGTTGCTATAGGAATATCGCACTCTGAAATACAAGTCAGTAAATACCTGTGATTTGTAAGGCATTAATAGTTATCCACAAATTATATATGAATGCTCTGACTTTGTAATTCTTGTTTTCATAGTCATATGTACCCAAAGGAAATATAAATTCTCATGCAATTTGATTTAAAGGTGAAGGTACTGGGGTGAGATGGGGGAGAGAACACTTAATACTTCTTTTCCTCCAAGTTCTGTTCACATTCATGGAAATAAAGGCATTTATCTGTTTGACAGAGGATTCCCCAGTTAATATAACTCTGTTTCCTTGAGGTTGAGTTATAGGTCAATGGATGAAGTGGGGTTTGGATTTTAGTCTCTAATTTAAAAGATTTTAGAAGCTGGCATCACATAAAACTACCCACATTTGCAGAAGTTCCAAGATTTTTTTGACAAAGGATTTTGTTCACATATACTAGGTGTTTTCCTGTCAATATGTCTTTGTCTCAATGATAGATAGCCAGGACTAATGAGCTAAAATTTTGAAAAATCATTATTTGCAATGAATACTAGCTTTAAAAAACAAAAACAAAACAAAAAAAAAACCCAAAACCCAAACACACCCTTCTGAGAAAGAATTTGTTTTCTTGGTAAACAATGTATTCTTCTAAAAAGAAATGATGGGATCCTCTTTTGTTTAGAACAGATAAAGCAGTGGAAGTAGTCTGAGCAGTAGTAGTCCACCATAACAGAGAGTACCAGGTTATGACATAAAAGGTCTCTCCTTAATCCCATTTTTTTCTAAAAATACAGTAGTTTCTCTACATCAATCCTTGCTGTCTTTAAACCAACTGTATGAATATTAGGAAACTAATGTCTTTTTATTTTTATCTACTTCTCTTATTCATACAAGAACCTCAGTAAATTCCTGTGAAGGGCTGTGGTAAAGTTGGGGCACAAGAGTGGGCTTCACTTAGCATTATAAATTACCTGGATAGGTTTTGAGCAAATGGTTCAGGCATATTTTGCCAACTGTCATGTTTAAACCCTGTCCTCTCCAGCTTATACTTGAGAATTTTCTCTTTAGTATTCTAAACTCTTCATTGTGCACTAGGAAATCATTGTCACCATTGTTATATCTTTCTCCTTTGGACAAAAGAGAATCAAGCGAGTGTACATAGATTAGCAAAAGGAATGGAAAATTGGTTCCAGCAAATGCAGGAAGCTTGTATAGCCGCTATATAAGACTTCCAGTGGAGTGTTGGAGCTGGCCATATTTCAAGTAATTTAGTTACTAAAATAAACCTTGAATTTAACAAAATGTGGAGAATTTGTGGAATTGCACTAATTTAAAGGTATTTCTAAAAGAACTGAGGATTATTTTATTATTGAAAAGATCAAAGACCTCATCATTCAAATGGAAATTATTGATGTTTATAAAGTCTTATCTAATATGACATTGAAGAAGGTAACAGCATACCTGTAAAAGCAAGCTTTGTCAGAGCTCAGCACGGCTGCAGCTATTTTATCTGCTCTGACATCTTTGTTAATTTGACAGCTGCCTTTATTATTAAAAAAGGAGACAGTCTAGCCTCTGTAAGTTAAAGCTGTATCTTGGGTGTAAGCTGAACAGAATATGATCTTAGCATAATCACACTAGAATGACAAACCTGAACTTTTGTTATCTACTGGCATGGCCCAGAAGTTTATCTGTTTCAATGACTGTTGAAGGCTGTTTTTCAAAATATCAATTGATAAAATAAATGACAAGCAGACCAAATTTCCTTTCCTTTATAAAATTAGCAGCCATAAATTACACATTTTTGGGTACATTAGACTTTGGGTTTGTATTTTATGTTTCTTCACCATAGACATTGGTCAGGAAGTGATCAGGTTGATCACAATTTTTGATTAAACAGTAATACGCAGCATGGTACATTAGCAACTTAGTGTCTCAGCATCAAGATGTTGGTATTGTGAACAACAACAAGGGACTGAGTCATTTTGTATTGGGTTTATTTTGCACCTGTATGTCCACATGAAATTGAAGGACTTTGGAATTTTCTGTGATTCCTGGACTACTGTCATCTTAATTAAAGCTCCTTTTCTGTATGGGTTGCCAGGCTTCTGAAAGCCTTCACAAGGGTGTATCACGTTCTCAGTAAATGTACATCTAACTTGCAAACACAAGGCAAAACAGCCATATAGTATTTTCTGAGAAATCCCAAACAGAAAAATGGAAATCCTATCAGTAGTTGAGGACCCTCAAAACATTTAGAGGGTTGACTTGGAACAGCATTTGAGTCTGGAAGCTGTTTTAGACAGCTGGAATTGTAAAAGTAGGACATGCAAAACCACATTCAGTCATTCAGTTTCCTTTTGTCAAATCAAGATTGCTGCCTATAGCTATTTTTTTGGGGGAGGGGTGGTGGTGATGGTTTTAGCCACACTAGTTTGAATTTCTTGGTGATGAAAAACTACACTTGAGTTCCAGATCAGACTTCTTTTTATAGTATTTCCGTACCACTTTGCATCTAGGTGTTCTGAGAAGTTTTATTTGTTGACTGAAGTGAAAAGTGCAGATGTAGCAATGAGCACAGAAAAGAGATAAAGATAGAAGTCAGCCCTAGATAATATCCCTATTCAGCATTCTTCTCCCCCAAATAGATTATTATCAGCCACAGATTTGCAGATTCGTTGTCCCTTTCTTCTCCAGATCTCTAAGGTGATGAATAAGATTGGCCCCAGCACCTACCCCATGGGATCCCATTGCATACTCTTCCCCATCTTGAAAAGCAACTGTTAAATCCTATCCTATCCTTTCTATCCTTTAACTGAATTTCAGTGAATAAAGGAAACTTTTCACCATACCTATAATAATTTAGTTTCTTTAACAGCCTTTGGTGAAGTCAAAGGCTTTTTGAAAATTCAGATACATTGGGCCAACTTTATCTTATTTATACCCACGCTAATTGTCATTCTTACAGAACTGCAGCAGGTCAGTGAGGCAGGATTTCCCTTTACAGAACATATACTGACTCTTTTTCAACAGACTGCATTTCTCGGTGTGTTCAAAGATCTTATTTTTGTATTATAGACTCAACCATCTTACCAGGGATGGAAATCAGACTCATTGCTCTTGTAATTCCTGTGATCCTAGCTAGATCTCTTGCCACAGATAGGAGTCACCTTGAAAATCTTCATGTCCTGTACGTTCAGTGGCCTCATAATCGTAGAATCATAGAATGGTTTAGGTTGGAAGGGACTTTAAGATCATCTAGTTCCAACCTCCCTGCCCTGGGCAGGGACACCTCCCACCAGACCAGGTTGCTCAAAGCCCCATCCAGCCTGGCCTTGGACACCTCCAGGGATGGGGCCTCAACAACTTCCCTGGGTAACCTGTTCCAGTGCCTCACCACCCTCAGAGTGAAAAATTTCTTCCTGATATCTAATCTAAATCTACCCTCTTCCATTTCGAAGCCATTAGCCTTCCTCCTATTACCACATGCCTTTGTAAAAAGTACCTTTCCAGCTTTCTTGTAGGCCCCCTTCAGATACTGGAAGGTCAATATAAGGTAAATTAAGGTAAATTCCCTGGAGCCTTCTCTTCTCCAGGCTGAACAACCCCAACTCTCTCAGCCTCTCATAGGAGAGGTGCTCCACTCCTCTGATCATCTTTGTAGCTCTCCTCTAGACCCGCTCCAACAAGTCCATGTCCTTCTTGTGCTGAGGACTCCAAAGCTGGACACAGTACGCCAGGTGGGGTCACACCTTGGTGAAATATCTTCTGGTCCTGCTGACTTACAAACATCTAATTTATCTATTTTGTCTAATATAACCCATATAATTTTTAGAAGTGATTTAATTCCTTTGTCATACATGCTACAAAAGGGGTTCAGATGGGGGAAGCTGTCCAATGTCTTCAGCAGTAAAGACCAAGTAAAATAATTCATTTTGCTTATTTGCTATAGCCTCATCATACTTGAGTATTCTTTCATAATTTTGGCACTGTGTGGTCTCATCAGTTCCCTATCAGACCTGCCTTTGGTGTGCTTAAAGAAAGTTTTACTATCAGTCTGAGCACACTTTGCCAAGTGGTCTTCAAATTATTTCTGAGTTTTCTTAATTTCCTGGTTACATATGATCTCCATATTTTATTGGCTCTGTTGTTCTCCATATTTGGTGTGTTTTTAATTTAATAGATGCTGATTTTTCTCTATGACAGCCCCCTTAGCTTTTATTATGAGCTACTAAGCTAATATAGGATTTTGAGGTCTTTTAGCCATTTTGCTTTATTTTTAATGTGACTTTCATTTGGTTGGACTTCCACTGTATTCTTTTTCAGGTAGAGTTCCAGGTGCTTTTTGGTTTCTTGCCTTTTTTTTTTTTTTTTTTTTTTTGTAGGGCTTTTTTGGCCATTTATTTTGTAAAGTTTTCTCCCTTTCTGGAAATTGAAAAATCACATTCTGGATTTGTTTGACCTGTTTCCTACTTTTAGACCTTCTTTTGGCATGATCAGTACTACAGATCATATCTCCTAAAAACACCTCTTGAAATGAGTCCTCCTGCACTGCTCTAGACCAAATTCTTAACAGAATCTTCTCCTGTGGGTTCTAAGACTTTTCTGTTCTGGAAACGAACGATTCATCATATCCAAGGGTTTACATCTCAACCCATACAAGTACTAATCAGATTTCTAGATAGGTAATCAATCTTTCACACATAGTAGTTCTCTCAAATTTTGAACTTCTTTAGTCTCACTCAGGATTTCCTGATCACTATCATTGTTCTGATAAGGACATAGTTCCATGCTAGTCCTACATTTTTATTAATAACATGAGATTTCCACCCAAAAGGAATAATGATTTTCCTTTTTTACCGTAACGCTTCAATGTTGTTTAAGCTTCATATTGCCCTTCACATAGTGCCATTCTTTCTCCATCATGTCCTAGTCTAGCATTCCCATGAAGTTTGGCCTGGCAACACAGCATCCCGTGGCTTATTCTCCTTCCACCAAGTCTTAGAGGTAACCTGGTATGTCAGGGTGGTTGTTTTGATTCCAAGCATTGTAATAATTTCTTATCTTATTTCCCAGGCACCCAGCATAGATAAGGAAGCACTAATAAGTTTTGGCCCCACTTCACTGATTAATGTTGGATATTCTATGTATAAGGTAGTATGCTTACATTGTTAATTTCCTCCTTCTCTCCTGAGGGGCATTAGCTTTGATACCGCTTTTGCAGACTGTGTCAGCCCAAGGTAGCTGCACTTGTGGCTTTCTTTTAAATTCTCATTTAAATAATCCTTTATGAGCTTTTTAGTTTTGGTTTAGCTTTTAGATTTGGTTTAGCTTTTTAGGTTTGGTTTAGCTTTTTACTGTCATAAGTAAGGTGCAGCTGGTTTCTTTCTGCTCAGGATCCTTCTGTTCAAAAAGTTCCACAGTTCCTAATGTATCTAAAAACCTACTGTTAATTCAATCCTCCTGTCAACTCCTCCACATATCAAAACTCTAGACTTCTGTCTATATGTAGAATTAAATAGACTGTCAGAGTTTAAGAAGAGCTCTCCACCTAAAAAATAGGCATGGAAAAAGAATTAAAACAGTTGAGGTTACAAGTGGACAAAGCAAAAGATTGTCATCATAAGAAAAGTGGAAGTTTCTTGAGGCATTGGACTCTCATAGTGACCTTCAATGCAGTAAGCATGAGTCAGAGAAATACCCATGGCAAGCTGATGTTATACCTAGCATGGCAGACCTAACTAGATTATTATAAACCTAGGAGTTTTAAGACTATCTGAAATGAGAACAATGGTGACATATCTTTAGAAACAGACAATTCTTTTTCTTTTTCTTTTTTTTTTTTTTTTCAGAAAGCACTCCTTTGAAGTCCATATTTACAGTCTTTGTTTGGCAGTGCCCTCAATTCCTAAACTATGCAATGTGGAAATCATTCCTCTGAAAATGTCAAAAAGTATTACTCCAAATTCCTGCCTTTTACAGGCGTCAGTACATTTTTTTTCCATCCCTTAAGGTATATAGTTTTATGGAACAAGTTTCCTTCAAATCATCCACTGTTTCAAAACTCACTTTTAAAAGCCATATTAAGTAGCAGGTTAAAAAATGACAGATGAAAGCCATAAAGGGTTTTCATTTGTTCTGTGTAAAGATAAAAAGGCAGTCGGCTTCTCAATATTGCATGGGCGAAGGTAGGAACGAAAGAAAAAATGTATTTTTAAACTTGGGAATGATTTTACTTGATTGACAAGTAAAATACAGTCTAAGTTCCAAAGAACTTAATAGGCTACAAGTACAAGTAGGAATTGAATTAATTTCTGTGTTCTGTCACATTTCTAGCAAAAATCATATGGTCCTTCCTTATATAAGCAGGAAGCTGAAGATAGCACTTGTCTAAGAAAGTTGGAAAAAATTGGTCCAGCTATTTTATTGTTGTTGTTGTTATTATTATTTGTAAGTAGAAACAGAATTCGTCATCATACTGTCCCATATCAAAGGGGGAGATGGGCTTGAGAATGCTGAACAGACTAAGCTTAACAGACTGTATGGTATAATTCTGTGCTAGTGACTATGACTAATGGCCCAGGCAAGATCTTCAGTCACTGATACCACCTTTTTACTTTTGTAGGCAGTTCTGGTCTGGCTGTCCATGTGAGGAAAACTGACATGTTAACTATACCCACTCACTCTTGACGTTTTTGAACTATTGGAAAAGGTACTATCTCCTCCCAGTCATCCAGGTGGGTGAGAAAGAACACAAATGAGGTATGTACAGTGACCCACTGATGCAACTCCTATTTGAGCTCCCCAGTGTTTTCAATCTACTTCCTTGTCAGACACTGGGGATGCTGAGATGATATAATTGCTCTCCTGATAATGACCCCAGATTCTACTACCCACACCATTCAGGCTGATCAGTATTTCACCATGAGTAATAAAAGTGATTGTTACGTGACAGGGTAAGTCAGAGCCAACAAACCACAGATTTTGGCTTTCGTACTATTTTTCTCATCTCATATTCACATAACTTAGTTTCCACTTCTGACAGGTTACAAGCTGACAGGGACAAATGTGTCTGCATGTCACTCAGGTGTAAAGACAGCAATTCCAAGTGCCATTGTTGTTATTATTGTTATAATAACAACAACAATAATAATAATTTTGGTCTAATTTCAGTCAGAAAAATACTTGCCATTGCAGAGACTCCAATAAGCCCATCACTGAACAATGCCACAGTTCATTCTCCTTCAGCCAATAAAGGCAAAGATTTGATTTCATAGTGTCCTTATTTCTGCAGGATGGTGGGTCCAAATTCTTCAATTTGTTTATTCAGATGCTGTTTCCTTGGAAACAGCAGCCCACATACTTCACACAGTTTAATGTCTGTTCTATCAGTTGAGAAAAAGAAAATGCAAACAAGCATTATTTAATGATTCATTAATATTTAAATAGATATATAATTGAGCAGTTTTTTCTTACTTTTGTCCCACAATCTGCATGTTGAGGAACCATTTAAATGACAAGTATTAAAGAAGAGATATAATCATAAATCAGGCCAGCGAGGTTTGTTTGCAGAAAATGTATCCGTGAAATCAATATTGCAAGTTTCAAATTTACTGCTGAGATCCTCAAGATGGTTAACATTGAATGAGTCTGTGGGAGTTCAGGGAACATGAAATGAAGAGAAGTTTCAGAGCTGTTATCCATTATTTTGCTCCTAGAAGAGAAATTTTGTCCCAGATTAATGTTTGTATTTAATTTAACCATTAGACAACATACAGAGTGCGCAAGATTTTGGTTTATGTCACAAATTAGGTGCAAGTACTAGGAGCACCAACCTACCCTTGACATTTTATCTTATTGTCAAGTAAACATCAACTATGCTGTCAGATATTTTAATGTTTCTTCTATTTTTCTGCAAAAGAAATTTTAAAAAGGTATGAGCATTAAAAATAAAAAGCTCCATTAATTCATTCTTCCATGTTTCTACTGTAGTGAGAAGATTCAACAGTTTCTTTCTTATTGGCCTGCTTCAGAGTCATTTCAATCGGTTTATATGTTTTTGTAATTGAATGAACAAGGTCTTATGCTTAATCTCCAGTATTTTTATTTGGTGCTATAAAAGAAATGATAGATTTGGCAGTAGAGAGAAAAAAGACAGGTAACACTTACGGAGGAAAGCACTGAGAACAAATGGACCCCCTGACAGTGGGAAGGTGAATGAGACATATCTGGAGTTCTTGCAATGGGAAGAAGACAGTGGAAAGAGGAAGACAAATATGGGCCCATAAGGGCCTCAGGGCTTTAGGTATGGGTTTGTCTTCTCATTCCTTAGGGTTATTCTCCTACGTCTGTTTGTTTTGGGTCATGTTTTCTGCCTCCCCCTCCCCCCTTTTATTTTCTTTGCTTTTTCCCTCCTTAATGTTATCATTTTCAAGAAAAGAAACCATATATGGCTTCTTTCCCAAAACTGGTTCCCCAGACAACAAAGCCCCAGCACAAAGACCACACCGTAGCTGGTGATTAGAAGTCTGAATCCAGATGTGGGGGTAAAAGTCTACATCACCTGCATAATATGTATGGACTAAGCAAACAAATGATAGATTTGCTTCATATGTATAAAGGGTGCTCGCTCGATAGACATGACTTCTTAGTATAATAGCAATCTTTTTCCTAATATTTATAAAGCCCTTCTCCCATATGTCTTATTCTCCCTACCTTGAATACTTTCTATAACTTTTGGAGTAGATCTATATGACTTCCCCACCAAAAGTAGCCCGGTAAAAAAACACTCGTGTTAATCAAAACATCCTCTGCCAGATCCTAGAGTTGAAACTCAGAAAGACAGCACAAATCCATGCAGAGTGTTTACATAAATCCATTTCTTCATCTTGTTTTCATAATAAAGGCTATCTTTTACCTTTCTTCTAACACTAGAAGGTGTTAATCCAGCAGTAAACCAGACTTTCAGGATCCATGCTGTAAACTTTATAAATTTGGTGACAGCTAAAAAAAGAGGGATGGAATAAAGATAAAAGTAACTCGCCCTGGTAATAATGGAATATGGAGCTTTTTATTACCTATCACAGGTCACTGTTCCACTTTCAGTCCAGGGTAGTAGTGACCCCAGACTGTTACGTTCTGACAACTGTTTAACGATCTGTATAAAATGAGTTGCTAAGCTCACTGCATTTTCCAGTTCCCAAGTATATGAATATACACTTTGATACAATCTGGCACCATTTTCACAAGTCTTGCCTGAGAAGCCAAGAAATGAATGTTACATATCTTGACCTAAGAATGTGTCTTCCAGATTAGGGCTGAGGTAAATAGGTAGAGAAGCTTGAGTTAGGGGACCGTGTATCGATTTTGTTCAGTGATGACTTTACTTTCTGGTACTCTTGATATCAAATTTCTCACCACCTTTAATTTAATTTAAAAGTCATTTCAAGAAATTGATTTTTTCTTGGTAAGTGATTTCATTTTATTGTTTGGGAAGAGGGAAAGCTGGGGGTGGGAGATATTGTTAGTCATCTTTTAAAACAGAGACTTTTGTCCAAGTGAGCAGTCAGACACCCAGATGATACCTATTTTTTTCACTGTGAAAATTAATTAGTAGCCAGAAGCAAAAAGCTGAATGTTTTTGCACTGTCAAGCCTCAGAAGTGAAAATCCACTCTTAAGTACAGATTTTGCTGAAAACAGTCAACAGAGCAATGCAATTCTTAATTATTAATTAAGCTCTTAATTGTACAATTGTACATGTGTTAATGATGCCAATCTAAGATGATTCCAGACATAGTCAAACTCAAAGCTCTGTGACTGGAGCATAATTAATTTTTGTTTTAAATGTCACAGTGATCTAAGGGGCAGTTTTCCAAGCAATAAGTAGGCAAAATCTTGCCCATTTGCTGGCAGTGAAGACCTGCAGCAGTTTTTTCCTGGTTTGGAAGTGCATGTGTATCACGTTTGATGTAAAAATCCCTGTTAGTACAATTAAATCTAGGCTTCTGTTGAGAAACAGCTCTTCCATTACAAACCTGGAAAGCATGCACTTCTTATCAAACAGCTGTGTACTGTTGGGTTGTATTGTTCCACTACACATGGGAAAAAGAGAAGTTTCAACAACACAGAACTACTTTATTTGCTTTGTGGCTGAAAAAATTGCAGACAGGCTAAATCCTGAAATATTGTGAACACCTGTAACCCACACAGCAATAAACAACAGTTTAGCTGTACAAGGCTCAAATTACTTAAAATAAAATAAAAACACGACAAAGGAGGAATGATATGATCATGATTTTTTTAATCATGGAGGACTGTACAGCTAGAATATTGGAGATTCCAGCCAAGGACCATGAAGACAACTGAGGAACTGAAGCAGATCTCATATGAAGTGAGGCTGAAAGAGCTGGGATTGTTCAGCTCTTGAAAAATGACATTTCAGCTTTTTGAACCTTTTTTTTTTTTGCTGCAAGTTGTCAAACACTGGAACAAGTCACCTAGTGAGGTTATGGAATCTCTGTCTTTGGAGGTATTCAAAATTAAACTTGTCATGGGGCTGGACAGCTTTCTGTAGCTGACCCTGCTTTGAGTAGGGTAGGGCTGACTAGAAGATCTCCAGAGATTGCTTCCAACCTCAGATATTTTGTGTTCCTATAAATTTTTGTGTGGTAGCTCTAAGCACTGCACTAGTATATCAAAGCAATAAGAGAAGGAAAGGGAAAGTATTAGCTTTTTTCCAGCAGTGATAGATTCTGTAGAAACTGATGTTCTGTGAACTAGTTTGCCTTGCTCTAGCCTTGCCTCACATGGCAAAACACCTAATTTGACCATACTGAGTTTTGAGTTTGGGAAATAGTTTAATCCTGTTCCAAGGGAGGTACTTGTTCATAAAAATAGAAATAATGCTTTAGACATCTGGATAATTTCTGGCAAAAAGTAGACATCTATAGGTTTAGAGTCAGCGTGTGCATGTGTGAGAGGGAGTTCAGAATGCTACTAAATCCTGCTCCTGTACTGCTAAAGCACAGGTACTCAAATTTGGTCTAGGTTGTATTTTCTCAGTTCTTTCAGGAATCTGATCTTACATTTCTTGAACTCAGGTTACTTTCAGTGCTTTGACCATTGGGTGTCCCTCATCTACATACTCACTGCTCTCATGGGTAGCCTAACAGAAGGGCTTTCCCTCTGGTTTTGTGTCCTGCTAAATCAGTAGCTCCTACACAGAAGTAAAGGGCAAGTCCAACTCCCATTATCCTGCTCAAGCCCATAAGTAAAAGCTCATAATCTTGCCCTACCTATAATACACACAAGTGTGACATCAAAACTGTGCCTGAATGTACGAATATACACATGTGCACAGTGTGAATTTAAAATAGCTATAGTAGTTACAGGACCAAAAAAATCTTGTGTAGGTGTGTGCATGCAAATGTAATTTCTCAGTCACATTTGATAGCAGGTTTATATAGCCAGAAAAAAAATTTGAAAGGGGAAAAAATCCCCAAAGCCCTCATTTGTTTACCAAATTTTGTGAAATGCCAGGCTCTTTTAATGATTACTGCATGCCAGACTGAGACAGAAATGTCAGCTAGCCAGCATAAATGGAAAACAAGATTATAGTATTTCCTTATAGCCCTGCCAAGGTCTGACACTGCAGAAATGCTTTTACATTTTATGAACATTGGCTTTGCAATTGTTACGTGTGACAACCCTTTAGGTGCATGGACTAACTTAAATACAAACATTCTCACTTTTCCCTTTCCATCCCCTGCCCTTTTTCAGCTCTGCTCTCACATCTGAAGAGTCTGAGCAGACATAAAAAGTGTAACCTGCTAATTCTCTGTCCAGCATTTTGTTTTAGGTTTGGATTTGTTTGTTTGCTTTTGAAAGAGGAAAAAAAAAAGCAAAATATTTTTGTAGAAACACTGCTTTGAAAGGAAAAGATCAAATGAATAAAAGGAAAGGGGAAGAAATGTCCCAGTGCTGCCATTTGTGGCCTAATGGTAATTGTCTTTAGGTTGCAGAATTTTTGTCTGAAATTGCCAGCTGGAATTTTCTGAAGGGAAATGAAAGCTGTGGCAAGCTGGCCAGACACATAGGAAAGAGACACATTGATTTGCCCTTTGGAAACAAAACAAACAAACAAACAGGAGGGAGATCTCTTCAGTATTTTGCCCTTCAAAAGAAAAAAGAGGATATGAATGTTTCAATAAAATGATATGGCTGTCACAAATGTAATGTCATCAACCTCTTTCAGTAACAGGATCATGAAAAGTACTGGAGCGGGGGAAGGAGGAGAGGGAATAGTAGGAATAAGCAATGCCTTAATGCCTTTACTACAAAATATTTTGATCTGTGATCAGTGGCAGTATGTTCTCAAAAGATTTTCTTTCTTCTTTTTTTTTCTTTTTTTTTTTTCTTTTTTTTTTTTTCTGCTGCCTCTGAATACTCAGAAACTTGCATGACATCCAGATGGCAAGCACAAACTGCTGAGGTGGCTGGAGAAAAGACCAGTGCTAAGCTTACAGGAATGACGCAGTTTCAGTTTGGTTTCAGATTCTGTCAATCCATTTGCAGCAAGCTGAAGGAAATAATAAAAGCACCTGTTATTAGACTATCTAAACAGCTCAAAGTAAAGCAGTTGTGTCCAGCCTAATGCAGGTGATGAGCAGACCCTCCAGTTCTGCTAACAGTCCTTTATACCTCATCTCTTATTTTCCTCCTCCCCATCGCACTTGTTTGCTGTGGCAAACTCATGAAATCACTTTGAATCCAGGCTTTGTAATTTGAAAGCTAATTTTCATCCTATTTAAGGGTTTAAAGGTATGTTGTTCAAACATGCAGATTATACTAATGAGTGTGTTTTGCCAGTCTGTGTACCCAGCAGAAGCAATGAACACTACCACTGATATTCATTCATTTATTTTGATGTAATTTGAAGTGTCTGCCTCTGGCTCAAGGCATTTTTAGGGTAACTAAAATGTGCAATCATGAACATGGAAATTCACGCAAAATATTAAGACAGTCAAAGTTGTCCAGTTAAAACAGAACCGACTATTTCTGCATAGTGATACTACCCATCTGAATATTTTAGACACCCACTGCCACATTACCTCCCTAAGTCTTCTGGGAAATTAAGAAAAGTATCCAACTGATTTCACAAGGCTTTGAATTGGATTCCACATGTGTGTGTGAAAATGACTTTTTTATGTGTCCTGCAATATAATATAAACATGTTGGGGTGAATCAGACCAAAAGGAGAACTGAAAACAGTAGTTACAGTATGCACCATCAAAGTCCCTTGATTTTAAACTAGGTGGTTTTTATTTGAAACATTTGCAGTGATTATAACTGCAACTGTGTTACACAGAGATGTTGATTTGCACAACCCAAGATTTTAGACCTTTATCTATTAAACCAATGCTGTTATTCAGAAGACAAACAATCATAGCTGTGTGATGCACCTTCCCAAACTAAAATTAACTGTCAAATTTTTCAAAAACTGAAGTGTTGCAGCACCTGTGTGTTGTGGGGGTGTTGAACAGGTTGCTTTTGTAAGCACAAAGGTCTTAATTTAATTGCACATTTATTATCATATAAGTGGCATCTCGGATGCCTCAGGATCTGTAAGACGTTCATGTGGACTGACTGATAAGAGGGAAACCTATTGGTAACCCAAGGCTTTCCCTGGTGGCAGCCAGGGTTTGGCCTGAATACTCCTCAAGATATCTCCACTGGAGCTAGCCAGTTGATGTCCAGGAAACTGAATCAAGCCCAAAATATGAATGAACAGTTTATCTTGGCTGCATTTACACTAGTAACTTACATGTGACTGGGAGTTTTCTCTGACCTAAGATCCAAAGTGACCATGCTGAGCTAATATCCATTTTATTATGCACTCTCCTGCTTCAGAAAAGGGTGGAAACATGCAAACCATCTGCTGGGAAAGGCTAACACCCAGACTATGTTTAGGACAGGGCTAGCTGCCTTGGGCCAAAACTTTAACAGGGAACAGCCTAACAATTCATTGGTACAATCAATTGGCTTCCAATGTGTGAGTTTACTCCCCGCCTCTTCTTAGTTCACCCACTGAGATGGTGACCATGTGTTCAGATCACTGCCAGGGCACTGTGAATGTCGGCAGCTCCCTTTGGGACTCCACAGGGATGCCCCCCAAGGTGGCAGGGCAGGGCCTGGCAGCTCAGGACCACTGCCACAGCAAGGAGCAGGACAGCTTGGGAGCACTGGGGGCAGCCCCAGTCCCAGATATCATACACCTCCTTGGGGATGTGGATGGGATGGGGCCAGGAAGGGCCATGGCCCCACAGGTGGGCCTGGCTTGGCAGAGCCCATGGCTGGGCAGGACAGGGCTTTGGGGACCATCGCCACTGCAATGCTGCTGATGGCCCCGGGGAGCTGACGTTGAGTCCTGGGCTGTAGGTGGGGTGGGGAAGCCCCCGGGGAAGAGGTCAGTCAGGGGCAGCCAGGGCCCTGGCAGCAGCCTCCTCAGTACCAGCATCTTTATGGATCCTAACAGAGCCTCATATAGGGTCTACTGACTTCACAGGAACAGTACCAGCTCTTAGCTGTGGGACATTGCTGAGCAGCTCCTAATAAGAGGAATAATAATTTTACCCAGAGCACATGGGAGTACATAAAGTCAAGTCTTTAATGTAAATAGGTCTGTTAGAGGGCCTCTACAAGGGTATTATGCGAGCAGTTAAACAGTGGAGAATGAGGAAGTTAACAATTCAGCTAATCTGACTTCATGGGGGAGGCCTGAGTTCAGGACAAGACAGTCCTGGAGGTGTGGACTGATGGCGATCAGCAGAGCCCTTTTAACGTCCCCAAGGCTGCGCACAGCCCTGCCTTTATGCAGTCAGCACTAATTTGCCTGTCATTGTCAGAGCCAAAAATGTTTGATATACTAATATTAAAATGAACGTTCCACCACACCAGAAAACCATTTGCTTTCAGGGCTAACACTGATAAATTTACTGTGAAACGTACACAGAGTAATGCACAGTACAGTATGTTGCCTGGTTTCCAAAGGCCTGGCTCATGGGGAAGCGTGCCCCGTGTTGCTTTTTACTGCCAACGCCCAGCTGTACAGAGGCAGAAATTTAAAATTAAAAATAACATTTCAGCTGATTCCTTGCATAATTGCTATCTTGTTTTGTTAATACTGTGGCTGAATTATAACTTGCTGAAGCCCTGGAGATTTGCATGCTGGTTTATCAGCCTGAATTTGCATTGACATGCTTTTCAGTCAAGTGAGTAACTAAATCCTGTGGCCTTGAGTGAGCCTGGCAGTATTTGCATAGGAAATCAGAGGGAGATTAGGGAGAATGACTATATGCTGTCTCCATAAATAGATTCAATGATGAAAATTTTGTGCATCTCAAAATACTACTGAATTTCATTTACTGACTGTGGCTGACATACCAGCAATGCTTTGAAAAAGCGATACAATAAAAATAGGTGCAAGACAGCCAAAATTCTGCTGTACTACCAGGCAGCTTTCCACCATGGTTGTTGGAAATGGCCATGTCTCACTCAACTAGCATTCACGCATGAACATGAACACACTAAAGCAGCCATTTCACCTGAAAAGTTGCTCATTTGTTACCCATTCACACCCCAGTGAAACTAGAACTTTAGATTATTGTGGAGCAGACCTGTACACAGACTAAACTTCTCGGTTTCCCCAAGCTGTGGATTTTTTTAATTACTTTTTTTTTTTTTTTAACCTTAAAAAGGATCAGTTAATGTTGTAAAGATTTCATCCTGGGTTACCACAAAGGTTGATGGTGCCAAAAATATCCTGTTAGGTTTTTTTCTCCTGTTTATTATGGAATATAGGGATAAACCTTTCAAGTTAAGGGTGTATTTATTCATTTCATTGTTAATAATCTTCTGAATGAGGCTTGTCATCACCAGACAGAAATGGCCATGTTCCATACAGTTTCAGCTAGTATTAGATGCTTTAAAAGAACCTGCAAGAAGTCTCATAAAGAACTACTGAATTAGTTCCCCTTAAGGTAAGTATCTAGTGACAGTTTTAGGGTTTTTTTTCCCTCGTCCTCTAATCCATCAAGTTTTATTGAATCCCTAATTTTGCTTAATGTAACTGAGGATATTTTGAAGTCTGAGCATCAGTTAAGTAAGTTATATCCATAAATCTGGAACTCCACAATGAATAGTAGCATTGTCCTCGGAGCGCTTTAGTGCTTTTACAAGAATGTTTCTGCTTGAGTATAAGTACTGATTAAACCAACTCTTCATGTTCCTTGAGCTTCTGAGAGCTTCTCTCGCTTGCCAGCAGAGAGTAAGAGCAGATGGGTTTCATTAGATGGCCCAAGCCTTTATCTTTTAATCACCTGCCTCACCCAATCTGAGGGGGGAAAAGGGCAGACATATGAGAAATCTCCTCCTTTCTGCTTCTCTTTCTCTTCAGTTCTCTGCAAGGCGTCTGCTAAGACCTCATTCATCACTGTGAAGGCTGTGAATGGATAGCTGTGTAATACCCCAAGGTCTTGTCTGCTGTGGTGGTGTAGTGCCTAACCTCTCCCCTCTAAAAGGAAAGGCTACATGTACTTTTGTCAACCTGTCAGCAAGCACTTCTCTCTCAATACTGTTTGTTCAACCCTCACCCACCATCCCAACAATGACAGCTTTCTGAAAATGTTTCCTTTTGAAGAAAGCCCTAGATGTAGTTCTCATGAGCATGTATTCTTTATTTCATTCCTCAGTGCACAGACATATGTGAAATATATATTTGTGTGCATGTGTGTTTACGTATGTGTGTACATATCTGTGTGTCTCAAAAATGTGAAAAAGTAGTGGATCTTGTGTGTCCTTCGGGTACAAAAAATATCAGTGTTGGCCACTAAATTTAAATTTTGACCACAGTTTTAAGTGAGTCTGCAATAAAACCGCAACCTTCCTCCTCTGTTTTTGCTTCAATGCAAAGTAGTCTACAGAATCCTCCAGAAATAAAAAATAATATTCTCCTTGGGCTGCTAGAGAGTGGCAAGTTAATTCTTTCCAGAAGTCTTCCCATATTCTACTACTGTTTCTTGTTGAATGCTAATTTAGGATTCCCATACTAACTCACATTTAACATTAATCGCAGTTTTCCAGGCAAAAATCACCAAGACCGATGGCTGATTAAAATAGATGCCTGTAAATTTATTTGATTTGATGCCAAATGTATCACAGCTCCCTTACTTTTTAGCCGTTTTTTCTCCAGAAAAGTTTCTGTTTGAGCTAAACATTTTTTTTATTATTGTGTCCAAGCCAGCAGTATTCTCATCAGAATTTAGATCAAGTGTGAAAGAATGAAATCTTGCAAATTTTCAATAGTTCCATAAGGAATTTCATAAGCAAGTAACATTTTTTTTTAATATATACAACATGATCAATTTCATAAGATCAAACAGTAATTTGAATATAAATAGCATTTAAGAATAAATAATTAACCTAAATAGTGCTTAAGCATTGCTCAGATGTCTAATTGTATTGGCTGTAAGGACTGTATTCAAATTCCATTGAAGTTACATAAAAAGACGTGTTCTTTCTTTTAAGATTTTTTTAAATTAAAAATTCTTAAAGAGATATCCAAAATGGAATCCCAAATACCTCTTGATTTTGTGGAAATATGTGTACTGAAACTGTGAATCAGACTTTCTGTCTGCGTTGTACTGCCTTGTTCCAGAATTAGTTAGTGTCACTAAACTTGGGGAGAAGAGGATTTAAATTCATTATTTGAACTTAAATCCTTTTTTTTTTTTTTTTTCCCCAGCAATAATAAGCATATCCTTAAAGGGAACAAAGTAGTGTGAATGCATGACATAATTACATTTAATAGCAAAGGGATACATGCAATAACTGATTCATACCATGAGAAAGGATACTTGCCTTCAAGATACAGTTCATTCCTCAAGCTATCAATGAGCTATTTTTTTGTGATATGGTTGCCAGAGATGATCAGCTTCACCATCTCTTTGTAGACATGCTCACAATATGACGTATTTATACCCCACAGGTATTCCTGGTGGTACATATTAACACATAGCAGAGATTCAAAGTTTTTTTATGATGAAATTCACTAAACTTGGCTGAGACTTCATAGCCCATGGTGGCTGTGTTACCTTGGCCACCAGCTAAGACGCAAAGAACCAAAGTGGAAAGTGAAGAGACGTAAAGAGAAGGCAATTCAATACTTCCATAAAACTAAAATGAGCAGAATTTTTTTAAGATATAGTAATTAGATTTCTTACATAGCCATTGAAAAGCATGAAGGAGTTTGATATTAGCTAGGTGAAGCAGTAACACTTCGGATAAGTATCTCTGATAGGCATTCAATTTCTATTTAACAAGACCATTATTCCATGCTAAATAAATACTGGCAGATTATTTTAAACCCAGAAATAATAGTTAGGTATGGGCTATCTGACAGATTTCCTACAAGGCAAAATTTCATTAAATATCTTTTTTTAGGTTGTTAGCTTAGCATCACCACCTAACTAAAGGAACTTAGTACTCTACATTTAGTAAAACAGGCTTTGCAAATACAAGACAAACCAAACCTGGAATTCCTAATAACATTTTTATTGGTACACAAAGTCATGCATATTAAGCAAAGAATATTTCTCATTAATTTCTATATACTGAAAAGGGAACATATATATAGCCTGTCTCTTGCATACCATAGTGATATTTATGTGATAAATTTCACTCCTTATGTTGCCTGGACCACTTTAAATTCTCTCTACCTCATGTTCTCTTTCTTGGAATTGCTTTTGACATTTCAAACAGCAGAATATCTTCAAAATATCTTGGTAAGAATCTCCATTTCTTCTCTTTCCTGTCTCAAAATTTTGGACAAAAGTGAATTAATTTATTTTAAATTCAAACTGATTCTCTACTAGCCCTACCATCCACAGCAGCTATTTTGCTGGCTTTGAAAATTTAGGACAAAAGCTCAAGAAATGTCTCTACTGAACCAAAGAACTACCTGCTCGAAGTTGAATGAATGGAATGCAATTCCTTTATCCATATAGTTCAGCATGTTTCCTGCCCTGTTGGATAATTTAGCTAATTTAAAGAAGTCATTCATTGAGCACATGGACCAGGATTATCTGGTGAAAATTTAAGAAGTTAGAGCTGTGGATGCAAACGTGTAAGGGCTGTCAGAATACAGAACTAATCCTCATCTCTTATGACCCTCTCAGGTGCTTGCATATTGTACTCCAGTTACTTACCCAGCTAGAAAATGCAAGGGTAAAATCTCCCAGGTGAAGCAGCGAACTAGCAAAATATTCTCAGGCAAAGCAGAGTCACTGCATATACTTCCCTCATTACCCTCCCTTGGAGGGTATTGAACTTTGAAATTGATTTAAAACCCTTTTATGCTTCTATTGAAAACAACCCCCATGGGCTCCCAGTTCTGCCCTCAGAGAGCTTGTGTCTCTGTAATGATTTTGCTTTTGTAAGAACTGGATTTTCAAGATATGGTGCAAGATGAACACTCTGATACAAGCCATGGGGTTTGCTTCTGAGTGTCCTGTGCTGTCTGTTCAAATAGCTATCACTGGTCAGCACTACTGATGAAATGGTGGTCAAATTGCTGGGAAAAAATGAAAACTGCAAGGTTGAACTGATGACCAAAATACAAAGCAGAAAAATTTTGTCCATCTTTTGAGCTTCAAAGGGGTTTCAAACAGTTTAACAGTATTTTGAAGGTAGAAGGAGAACAATTATCTTTCCTAGTGGACTGAGAAAGGGATTCAAAAAGACTTGCCTTTTTTCCTGGTTGCTGCACAGCTGGGGGCAAGTGATTTTAATAACTTTGCCTCAGTTTCTCACAGTAAAACAAACCTGCTGATTCTAGTAATTCTGCAACAATTCTTAATTAGCCAAAGACAGCAAATACTTTTTATTATAAAGTTAGTAACATTTTTTCATATTTCTTTAAGGTTTGTGTTTATTGCAGTATCTTGAAGAAAAAAGATGGAAGGAAAACAACATCTTGTGCCAAAACTTAGCTTTATACAATATCCATCTTCACTTTGTCTTCATAGAATGCCTAGGAAACATGATCTAAATTTACATGAGCATGAAATCCTTAGGAGGCTGTATAGGAAAAGAATAGTGCTAGCTATTTCAGCTTCTGACGGGTACCAATACACCAACAAGAAGAGGAGCTAAACAATCATCATGCCAGGGAAAGTAAGCATATGTCAAGTACTCTTTTTGTGCTTTTTCTGTTCGTCTTACTGATAAAATAAAGACAGCAGTCACCAGTGAGACATTAGAACTGCAGTGGACCTGCACCTTTCCAAACAGCTTAGACACATGGCCCTATGTTTATCTTTTGTATGAGACATCAGCGCTGCACTTACACAAAATTGTCTTCCTGATAATGTATGGAATGACTGGGATGTACCCAGACTCGGTGCTACTTTCTGGAAGGCCAGATTTTCTCACCCTGAAACTCACTTAGCTGTCATTCAAGAGGATGGCTTACACAGAACGCTGTACTCTGGATTTGAGCTGTAGTGACAGAATACAGCTTTTGCTCATACACATCTGCAGGGTGGTATGCAAACAGGACTTTCACTGTTTCCATACAGATCTCATATGTGACAAATAGGCTTTGTACTTTGCAGCTAACCTGACTTCTGTGCACTTTCCAGAGCACTAAGAAATATACAGTGTTGTAAGTGCAAATGAAAATTGCTGCCTATTTCATATCCTCTCCAATTCAAGGCAAGACCTTGAAGCAGTGTTGAAAATAACAGTACATATGCTATGACTGTTTGAATTTTGAACAGGCTGTGCTTAGTTCTACATAATTGGTACCCCTGCTTAAGACAGAAGCTAGCAAGTGTTCTTTATGAGGCATAGAAACAGATAAAGGGCTAGTGTAAGAAACAGAAAGCAGATTTTGCTAGTAAGAGAAACCATGTCCACTCTGGGGGAAGCATTGTGTCCTACATGGATTAAGACAGATCTCTACTGCCTTTTATCCATATAACTGATCTGGACAGTAGGATCAAGCTTAAGTGGTTACATTTGTTGATGCTGATTGGAGAGCAGCAAACAGATAACCGCCAGAGATACTCAAGAGGTAGAAAAGTGCTTTTGCTCTGGGCTACAGATTGACATACTGTATTTACTTGTTTCAAACAGCCTTTTTCCAAACTCACTCTGGTTTTACTTTGATACAATACCACTGACTCATTAGAATTACTTCTAAGTTAGCCTGTTGGTTGGTTTCTTCTATTAATTTATAATTTCTCCAAACACCTGAGACTTGAAGCTAAACAAGCTGATACTAGATAGCTAGTTGTATCGAACAAGCTCTTTTCCCCACAATATTCTTATCTGTTCTGTAAATGTTCTCTGCCATTTTAACTAGTCTTCATTTTTCATTGAAGGGACTATTTTGTATTATGTCAATACAGATTGTTTTCTGTTTTGTTTTTTTTTTCTTTTTTGTTGATTTCTTCAACAATTTTTGAGGTTTTGTACATTTGTAAGAATATATGGGAATATATGCCTCAGATCTGGATACTATATCTCTCAAGTGTGAGAAATTAAAAACAAATTAATTGATATTTTTGCTTGGATTACTTGATATATACGATACTGAGATTTGTGTTCTTGCCCTTCTCCGTATCATAGATGTGTGTCATTACCATGAAGTTATTACTTATTCTAGTGGGCAATGCACAGCATTTCTTTATTAAAATATAATTTCTTGGTTCAATGGTCAAGTTACAAGGCCTGAAAAAACCTCAGTCTCTTTAAATATAACTATGCACAGTGCTTTATTTTCACTCTTCCACACAGTTTTCTGGTGAAAAATCTCTGTGAAGAATTTCTTAAATTTGTTTATTTCCCATGTTAAACCCACAGATAGGGTATTGTATTCTATTGAAAATCTTATGTGTGTGTGTGTGTGTGTCCCAAAAAAAGAGGAAAAACACCTGGTAGAACTGTTCTAAAAAAATCCAGATATTAATTTAGATAAGATAGCAAAAACCTAAACCACAACACAAATTCATCACTTTCACATCAAAATTTGATATTTCTTTAATTAGTTGCCATTCTGTAGTAAATAAGGCGTGGGGAAAGTACTTTTTTAGTATAATGTTTCTCTAACTTTATAAACCTACGTGGTTTTATAAGCATATTAACAGATTGTTGTTAAGTTTCTTGTGCATGTTTAAACAATGACATTCAGGTGCTTTACTACCCTTTAAACACTTTGCCCTGTCCAGCTTTAAGTTTGTGAGGACCTCAGGGGAATTTGCAGTGTTGATTGCTCTAGTAGTAAACTGGTTATATTCCATTGAGATGTCTTCAAAATTGGAAGTCCATATAGTTGTCCTAGGCTTGATTCCAGAGTCTTTGTATGAAATGTCCTTCTCATAAGTAGGCATGGATAACTTACATGTAATAATGCTATCACTGCAGCCTTCTCAGACCTCTTGCATTACAGTAATAACTTTGTGTTCATATAAAAACATGTTTGCATACATACTTAATCAGAACTGTGATTTTAAGGTTTTTAAAATAAACACATTTTAAATTAGAAGTCAAACTATTTGGTCTTCAATTCACTATGTTGATGGGTGATTTTGAAAAATGGAAGAATTTTTTTTTTTAAGACTCGTACAATAGTTTAGGTTGGAAGGACCTTTCCAACCCTGCCCCTCCCCCCCGCTGAGACAGGGACACCTCCCACTAGACCAGGTTGCTCAAAGCCCCATCCAGCCTGACCTTGAACACTTCCAGGGATGAGGCCTCCACAACTTCTCTGGGTAACCTGTTCCAGTGTCTCACTGCCCTCAGAGCGAGAAATTTCTAATATCTAATCTAAATCTACCCTCTTCCAGTTTGAAGCCATTACCCCTC
The DNA here is from genome assembly GCF_000708025.1 of Charadrius vociferus. Taxonomy (NCBI): domain Eukaryota; kingdom Metazoa; phylum Chordata; class Aves; order Charadriiformes; family Charadriidae; genus Charadrius; species Charadrius vociferus. Next base: position 762,412 of record NW_009647212.1, read on the forward strand.
ATCCTATTACTACATGCCTTTGGAAAAAGTCCCTCCCCAACTTTCTTGTAAGCCCCCTTCAGATACTGGAAGGCTGCTATAAGGTCTCCCTGGAACCTTTTCTTCTCCACACTGAACAACCCCAACTCTCTCAGCCTGTCTTCACAGGAGAGATGCTGCAGCCCTCTGATTATCTTTGTAGCACTCGTCTAGACCCACTCCAACAAGTCCGTGTCTTATTTGTGCTGAGGACTCCAAAGCTGGACGCAGTACTCCAGGTGGGGACTCACCAGAGCAGAGTAGAGGGGCAGAATCATCTCCCTTGATCCGCTGACCACTCTTCTTTTGATGCAGCCCAGGATGCAGTTGGCCTTCTGGGCTGCGAGCGCATGTGGACAGCTCATGTTGAGCTTCTCATCAACCAACACTCCCAAGTCCTTCTTCCCAGTGCCGCCCTCAATCCATTCTTTGCCCAGCTTGTATTTCTGCTTGGGATTGCCCATGTGCAGGACCTTGCACTTGGCCTTGTTGAACTTCATAATGTTCGCACAGGCCCACTTCTCAAGCCTGTCCAAGTCCCTCCGTATGGCATCCATTCCCTCCAGCGTGTCGACCATTCCACACAGGTTGGTGTCATCAGCAAACTTTCTAAGAGTCCACTTAAACCCAACATCTATGTTGCTGACAAAGATGTTGAACAGCACTGGTTCCATTACTGACCCCTGAGGAATGCCAGGGGAGATGATGCATTTTGGAATTTGATTTATTATTAGGCGACTCTTTAGAATTTTTCTGTTCTGTTAAAATTATTGAAATTATAGAAAGAAACTAAATATTTTGTTGTTTTCTTGATTTGGAAGTAAAAAATATTTGTGATTATTTCTACAGAGAGGAAAGTTTCTTTTTATTTTCTAAGACATGCCTGTGTATCTTTCTTCGTAGTATAATTCTCTCTTTTAAGGATTAATGCATTCCTTGATTATCTTATTCACAGACATCAAAAGACAAGGGAGTACAGTTCTCTCTTACTCTGAATAAAATGCATTGTGAGTTACATACATAAGTTTTATAAGCATATGACAGAGAGGAAAATATTGGCTAAACAAATAAAGACATTTTTGTATGGCCTCAGTGGATAGAAAAGCAATAAACTTACATATATATGTGGAATAGCAAATATGTCAAGGAGAGAGAGCTTACCACATTCTTATAGCCAATTTACAGGAATCCTAACAGTGAAAGTGAATTGTAAGCAGACGAGGACATTCCCACTGCCAGCTGCAGTGAGCACACCATAGAAAAGGAGCGTTATGCCACATCTCTTCCAAACTCTGTCACTTGCTTGAACTGTAGCCTAATGCAGACAATGAATCATTTCCTTCTGTGTTTCCTTAAAGGGTTTCGTTTTTCCTCAAGTGCTGTTTTGTTTACAGTAGCAATGGAACAGTGCTCTAATTTTTGTGTTTGCACTTCATTTCCTAACAAAAAGAGGAGTGAAAATTTTTCACTTCTTTTTTACCTCTAAGCAGTGAAAAAAATCAAAGAATTCGTTACACACACAGTTAGAACAGTTTGGCCCCTGAAAAGGAATGGAAAACAGTACAAAACGTTGTACCATATACCAGCACCCCTTTGGAAATTACTTCTGCATTTTTGCACTTGAAAATTCTGATTTATTTTCACAGTTGGTTATGAAAACTGTCACTTATTATTAGTATTAGTACTACTTTTGCATTTGTTGCCTTTGAGAGTACCACATCCTATTAGGGCAGGAAAATATGTCCCAGAAAATAAAAATCTCCTACTATTTATACCAGGAAAACATAAAATAGTGGAATGAATATGAAGAGCAGTTACAAACCTGTCAGAAATCAGAAGTTATTTGACTGTATTCCTCTCAAGAGAGGAGAAAGTAGGCTCAATTTTAGAACCAACTGTAAGAAGAATTCCTATTCTATGTTTTAAGTAGAAATCCTTTCAGAGACTGTGTAGACCCCATCCTGAAACTCCCAATTTAAAATTCTAGTGTTATTGTCTGAGATAGAGTCAGTAAGGACTTCAGCATTTTACCCCTGGAATCTGAAAACAATGTCTTAAAAGTAAGAAAATACTTACTGAAACACTGAGAGATTGTATACTATTAGATGTATATGGTGCAAAAGCACTGTAGCCATCTGTAAAACAACACTTATTTTCACCTGAAGTATATTGGCTTGAGTGACTTCTACTTTCAGGAAAAAATATCTTCCTTATTTTTCCTAAAAATTTTATTATAGAAATTAAAAATATCCAGCTTCTATTGTTCATTTGTTATGCTTCTTTTCTTTGAAAGGCTCTTTAAGTTTTTTTATTCAATGTCTTTTTTTTCTTCAACACTTTTAATGCTCGAATATAACAAGTAATTTGCAGAATATTTAGTAAATATTCAGTACTAGAAAACAGTAAATAGACAATTAGAAGGACAGGCTTGATTGATAGATAGAAAAGGAAAGAAGGAAAAGGAAAAGTAACTGAGATAGATATATCTCCTTTGAGAAAGGGTTGGTAACATTGCAATATTATTTTAGCAGGCTTAATGTTTTTTTGCATTCAGTGCAGTGTTGTTTCAAAGAGTCTCCTTTGGCCAAAGTAGAATAGCACTTTCCAGCAAAACAATGCAGAACATCTTAAAGCAAAGCAAAACGTAACAATACAAAAATCACAAAAGATAAAATAAAATAAAATAAAATAAAATAAAATAAAATAAAACAAAACAAAACAAAACAAACAACATTTGATAAAATATAACCTTACAGTACTATAATAATGATAAATGTTTGGAAACTGTACAAATATTCAAACTACTGGATATATAGATATGACTAAGGTAATAGAGTTTCAAAACTAAATCTCATTTACTTTTTTATTTTTTCCTGATAAGAATTGCTTTAATAGCTGTTTTCAAACTTAACTGATTCTTTTGGACATCTGTTACTCCATATGATTTTCCATTACTTTACATTTTTCCTTATATTGGGTTAAATTACCCAAGGCAAATGCTTCAAAGCAGACTCCAACAAGACTTCTGTGTTTGAAGGCTGGCAGAGAATATATACACACATACATACACATACGACTCTGGAGGCTTAAACATCTTCTTGTCATCTCCCAGACTAATACACTCTGATCTGTCTCTCTGATTTTGTAGTCTGTCCAGAAATGTCACCAAAAAAAAAAAAACCAAGTCTATAGCTGCATTAGAAATCAAGTCTGTTATTATCTAGTACACTCAATTTTCAAAAAGAAGGATTGTATTTCCATAGGACAGAAGGTATTTAGCTGTTCTGTTGGATTCTTTTCTTGCCATGTTGCAATTAGTCAAATTGGTACACAGCATTTGGCCACACAAAGATTTTTTGGCGACAGAGCCGTGTTGAGCAATGCACTTTAACAAAAATGAACAATTATATGTGTTTGACCCACAGAAGGTAAGAAAAAGCTTCTGTTTTCATCTCAATAGCTCATTTGTACTGATTGGGCCTGCGTATATTGCAGCGGTAGGTGTCATTGGCCTCATTTCTGAAGCGATTTCTGAAGAAAAAATACTTGTGGGTTGGAATTAGGTCTTTGTGATTTTACTTAGCGCTCTAACAGATTTTAAAGGGAATTCTGAGCCATATATTTCACTGTGTTCAAGAGACACAGCTGGCTTCAAAAGATCACAATTTCCATTTATTTATATAATAGTAACTATAGTTTTTCAAAAGTACACAGTCCTCAGCAGCTACTATAAGGAACAGGGTAGGTGAGACTGTGTACCACGTAACATTCTTTTGAAAATCTGTTTATGAGTAAGATGAATTTTTAAAATAACCAAGCTCTATATGGTTTGGTTGTCTGCTGCTTACGACTACATTGCTTACCTAAGTTGCAAAAGTTTTGTTTAGAAATATTTGGAAAGTGTTTTTGGACCTAATGATTAGATGATACTATGAATACAAAGTATAATTATTTTGCAGGCCAAGAAGAACCAGACATGAGCATGCAGAATCCATTAGACGAGTATGAATTTCCCTTACACTTCATTAGAAAGTCAAGCATATTTAGACATACAAAGCAACAGAATGGACCATACCACATAACTGGAGAACAGAGAATCTATTTTTAAAACAAAATTCATAACCAAAGCATTTTCATCTCCCAAAGCAAGCTGACACAATTCCTTTTTTAGATCCACTACTGAATTTGGCTTGTTTGAAAGTCTTTACAGAGTCTTGCATTGTACTCACAGTAAGATCCTTGCTATCAGAGACAGCTTTGCTTTTCCCTCACTTTAATGTGAAATGAAATGTAAAAAAACCATTTAAAATTCTTGTCTTATGGAAAAGAATGGAAAACTTCAAACATATATTTACAGTTTGAGAACTACTACACAGTTTTCAGTATTTTATTTAGGTAAGTAACAAAATGAGTAAGAGAAACAGCTAAACTTTTAGCTGTTTAGCTAAACAGCTAAGCTTTTTTAATCAGTCAGAAAAGGACCTAACCATTTAGCTGTGCTTTTGAAAAAAAAAAAAAAAAAGTTTAGATCATGTCTACAATACAAAATGCTTTCATAAGAAACAGAAAGAAAAAAATTCCTTAGACATTTTATCACTCACCCATCCAATATTCAGCCTTATTTTTCAAAACAATATGAACATTACATTGTTATTCAATGGCATTGAAAGGAAAACAGCAAAGTTTTGTAAGCGCTAAAAGTGAGGGGGCAGGAAGGGTTGTAAATAAGAAAGCTTCTCCAAATCAAACCTGGGATATGCACGTGTGCATGGCTAACACATGAAAAACACATGGGAGATATCTATATGTGGTGGTCTTCAATAAAATTGTATGAAATTTTAATTCCTGAGTAAGGCAATGGAGATTTAGGACTGGGGCAAGTCTGTAAATTTCAGCAACAAATGTATAGACTCCTATGTGCTACAATAGATCCTCTGTGCTACTGCAGGAGTCTGTGCTCCTATCTGCTACTATAGGAGTTTGGAGAGAGAAATTCCTAGAAGTAGAAGAAACTGAACAGGTTGTCCAAGGTCAATAAAACTAGGAGCAAAAAACCCTGAAGTTAAGTAATTGGATGTGCAATGAGGTGTGTGCACAAGAGGATTTCAGAGCCCAGGGTTATCCAAGTGTGGAAACGTGGGCACAGCTGCTTTTAGTCCAGAGAATCATGATGCTATTCACCTATTTATCCCAGCCTCAGCCTGACACTCATACTAACAGTACATAATACAGCACAGTACTGAAGTTCAGCCCTCTGTAACTTTAAAGACTTTGTTTTTTAAGTATTTGGACCACCCGTGAGCATAAAGGTATCAATAGACATACTGGTCTGTATCGAATGTACTGATATGGAATGGAACTAGAGGTTAGTCAAGCAACGCATTGGTGGGGTCATCTTCCTTTGTGGGACTGATATTTTGGAAAGAACTTTCTGAATCCAGTCATCAGCTCTCTGGACATCTGCTTTATATGGCAGCATTATAGCACTGAAAGCAGATAAATAATTATTACATTTTAGAAAACATCTGAGTTATATTTCCGTTCTATCCTTGACTGCCTGAGTTTCCTTGTGGAGCAACATAGTTGCTCTGATGTAGTCTGTGAAAGTTGGTAAATCTGGAAGAGAAAGTTTTCCTTTGTACATCTAGCTATCCTGACATCATCAGAACAAGGCAACACCAGAAAACTTCTGATGACATTTTCAGCCTATTCTTATAGTAAGATTTCCAGGTGAAACAGAATGAACAGCCAAACTTCAGGAAGCTCCTCCGAAATCCACCATGATTGCTCATCTGGTTTAGGGATGGTTTGTTCCAGAAGAATCCTGACAGCCTAACTCATAACAGCGTAAGCTACACTAAAGGCAGGTCAGTGATACAGCTTCTGGTATAGGTTTCACAAATGCTGGCTGCACACATTACCAGAGTGACTAGTTTAGACTTTAGCCTGTGAATAGAGCGAGGACAGTAAGCAGTGCCCAGATTACAGGATCTGAGACCAAGACAGAAAAGGAAGAATCATAGAATCAGAAAATATCTCAAATTGGAAGGGCCTGATAATAATCATCAAGTCCCTTCTCACAGGACTACCTAAAACTAAGTGATATGACTAAGAGGGGAGCAAATATTACAAAGTCTACTGAACTGGAATCCAATTAATCATCCTTAAATAAAATTAGCTTTCCTAAATTCCCCTATCAGTTGGACTCTGCTACTTCCCTTCTGAAAATGTCCAAAACTCCCTGCAAGGCAAGGAAGTCTGCTTTGTTGAGAATAACAAAGATAACCCTAGAAATAAGCTTACTACTATTGTTATCATTAATGTTTACATTGTCTTCCTTTGTACCCTTAAGAAGATTTTTTTCCTCAGTACAATGTTTCAAATGAATTTTCTGAATTTTTCCCCAGAAAAATAGAAAAAAATAAACATTTTCAAAATGTTAAAGTGTTGGCAGTACAAAAAAAAAGTTGACTTTACTTGAAAGAAGAAATTTTCCTTTTAATATTTCTAAATGGATTGTTTTTCCAGAGGTTTTGTTGTGGTTTTTTGATTTCTTATTCTTCCACAAAGATGTAAGGTATCTTAGCTATTAATTCCATATATACAAAGTGTTAAAATTTACCAAATTATTTAATTTCATTTTCTAAACTTCTCAGTTTCAGTTATGAACCACAGTACTTAACATGATTAAAAGGTAAACTCTATTATGCTGGAAACACAGAATATTTCCATGTTATAGCAAATATTTCTTTGCAGGATCTCAAGCTACCAACCTTTAAAGCAGTACTGGTTTTATCCATTGAAAAGCCCTTATGGGAAGTATCTGAGATTTTTTCCTTAAACCACAATCTGCTGTAATGTGGGGGGTAATTCTATCCACAGAAAAGGAGAATTTTGGTACGGTATCTCTAAATGTATCAGCACGGGGCCATTCAAAAACTTACAGTGGTAAAGCACACCTCACATAAGCATTCCATGAACAGAGGAGCAAGAAAAGGATATTATTACACACGTATGCATTCTGTGATTTGCCTGACATTTAGTACAAATCAGGCTGCTCTAGGACCCTAGAGGAGTGACTATAGGCATATTTGCTCATAGATGTGTTTGCAGACTGCCTTGTAAAAAGCCTTGCATAATTTTGTACATTATAAACAAGCAAACAGACAAAAAGAGGTTATTCCTTTTTAAACAAAGGTGAAAGACATACCCTAGAGGGGTCCCCAAGAAAAAAGGAAACCTGAGGAGTGAAATAACGTGAATTGTCAGCTCAAAGGCAAGGAATTAATGAAAAGCCACCATTGCCATTTAAGCAATGGCATAGCGAGGCTCCAAAAGGAATCCGAAAAGCCAGAATTAGCATGGAGAATAACAGTGAAATCTCAGAGGTGGGTGCTCTGCAGAGGGTCTGCAGAGAGATGTGTGTCAAGAAAACCTGAGACTGAAAAGCTCTCTCTGAATTCTGACCCAATCAAATGGCTAAAGTGCCTGGGGATATGGTGGCTGGAACATCTGACAGCGGTCTGGTGAAAGGCCAAGGGGGGCATTAGGCCAGATGCCATCACAGCTAAGTTCACCACCTAAGGAGACAGAAATCCTTCCCTGCCTGTCATCAGAGAACTGCATCTGTTTCTCTAAATGATATACAAGACCTTATGTGCATAGCAGGAACCTCTGCCTCAGAAGCTGAACGTAGCACGAGGGAGTTGGGGAGAACGAGCTGCTCCCGAGGGAGCAAGCCCAGCCCTACGGGCAGAGACAGCGCATGTGATTGACAGGATCAGTTCCATCTGGAGAGAGGTTTCAGCTGAGAGTGCTTTTCAGTTGTTGTTTTAATGTTCTTTGTACCTGAGTCTTTTTATGCTTGTGTTCAGTCACATCAGCACAGAAGGATTTTCTTTTGATCTGATTTATGCCCTAGCCAGGGTATGTCTGACTCTAAGCAGAGTCAAGAAAGCAGATGAACAAGCATGGGTGACTCCTTTCCTAACTCTTTTAGAAGACATGTATGCTGGCTTTCAAACACACTGTTTAACTCAAAAAAAGACTGTCAAAAGAAAGTTAAAAAAAACCCCAACCAAACAAAAAAGACTTACTCATTTATTTCTAGGGTAGGAAGTGAAATTAAAGTAGATTATGTATCCTTCACTCCTGCGATGATCCCATCTGTGTTTCTCAAACCACTGATGGAAGGCTGGCTTACTTATTTATAGGAATGAGGAGTATGAATAGTTTTCCCTGTCTTGGAGAATGATTAATCAGTAATCATTCTACCCAGAGTATTCCCAGCTTTCTTAGGAATATCTGCAGAGCAGATACTCATCAGCAGTCCACGATGATGATTCACTTCCCCACCAGTCCCAAACTCTTCCCTCCCCCTATGAAAGCCTTCACTCCTGCAAACCCAGTGGTTCCATTCTTATTAGATCAAATATGACTGGATTTCACATGGAGACTAAATAGTATTTTAGCTTTTTCGTTTTTCTGGATACATATTTTAAAGTAATATTACTTTTATTATTTAATGCACCAGAAGAGCAGGATCCTAGCTTAGGTGACTCAGTTAGATGCTCTCTCTAACTGTGGTGAACCAGTGGTGCTTTCCCTAGCCCCAACACTGTTATATTAAAATCTTTAACAAGCATTTTGAAAGCCCCAAGTGGAAAGAGATATACATATGCATGTCTTTAGCAAGGCATTGTAATAAAAAACTTCAACTAATTTTCTGTTTAAAATAAATACTGGTAACTATCGATCCTTGAGCACAGGTGTAAGTGGTTTGTGTTTTTTTTTTTTTCCCCTTCGTTACCCCATAAACAGAATCCTATGCATCCCATTGTCCCTCCTAATTGTTTTGACTAGATCATACTTTGAATGAATTCAGAAAACCTGTCTTGGGACCAGAAAAAATGTAGTGTTCATGTGCCACAGATGAAACTTTGTATGGGAAAACATTTTATTCTTCCTATGCACCAGGTGTATGTTCATACTGTCATTGCATCTTTTTATTGCAGCTAAACAGCTACCAAACAACCCTGGCAACATTTATTAGATCATATCCTAGTGCAAGAGGTCAGACTCTTTCGCAGGAAGACCTCAAGTTGTTGTAATATGTGACAAAAATATGTATTATGGGAAAAAAAGTCAAAAAGTCAGTTCAAGAATTAATTTTGGCAGCACACTACCTGCACAACAAAAACTCCTAACTCTCAACCAGGGCTTTGCTGGACATGAATCTGGTAAACATCACACAACTGACTATGGAAACCAGAAATGCTTTGATCATCAGCAGTGACTTAAAAAGCTTTCAAAATTTCTGTGTGCAAGAGAGAATACATAATTTCCTGACAAAGCTGCTTACTTCTACACTGATGTTTGGCAGATCCTGCACTGTTTAACTGTGTGTCATATCAGAACAACCAAATAATTCTGTCAATGAGTAGGGATCCAAAAGCTTGGTAATACTATTATGTATCATAACAAGCATGTATCAGATTGCAATGGTGATGAGAACTTCCCACTTAAAGTGAAAAAGAGTAAGCAAACTCTACCATCCTAACTGGGATGACCAGATTGCCTACTTGGGAAACAGAAATTTCATACAAAAGATATCTTCGTCACCACTGAAACCAAATGGATTTCAATGAGAGAGGCTGGATGCACAGAGAATAATGCCTTGCAAGAGACATAAGGATTAATTACTTGTTTTATTTTACTTTGTGAAAAAAAAATACTAAAATTTGAAATTTAACCACTCAGAAATCAAATTATATAGGAGTAAGGTTAACACCTAATGTCTAAAAAATTCTTATATCCCAAAACATGATGTCTTTTATGTTCATGTAAGATACTCGCTTTTAGTATGCTACATCTTCATGTAATATTGTGCAAGAACTTACAATTTTACTGCAGTTTTAGTACAGAGCATTCAATATTCAAGATGCTCAAAGAAAATTGATTTGGAAGTGATGAGTGTTTAAAGATTGTAGTAAAATTATTTTCCTCTATGTTTATAAATCATCTTAAATTAGGCTGGCTTTATTTAGCTATAGAGCTTGCAGACTACAACAATAATATCAATGTTCTGGACTGGAAATCAGGTACAATTTACAACAATTACATGTGAACAAAGAGCCTTCTGCTAGTTAATTGAAATTCTAGAAATTTCAACATTCAAAATTTTGAAAAGGAACTGTGTACTTTGTCCCTCTTCTTTGAACTAGTGGCAGTTGCATTTATGGACATCATTTTCTCTTGATAATACTATTTCAACTTGACGAGTTACAGGATTGTACTTGGAAAGGTAAATAATTAGCCTGCAAGCAGGCCACATTGTGCCATTGACTCTGAATAGCCCCATGAATTTTGAAGAAATTTGTGCTTTCAGTAATGTTGATTGGTTTTGTGTCATTTAAAATAACATACGGATGTGCAAACACACACACACACATATTCTTTCTGAATCTCCTATTCTTTCAGTCATTTATTTTTTATTTATTATCTGTGTGCTAGATCTAGAGAAATAAATAAATAATATGAATGAATTATATAACAGTACTTTAGTAAAGACTGCAGGAACATAAAAGGATGCTATAAAGAAGAAAGATTAATTATGCTTCATCGTCAAGGAAGACAGAACAAGAAATAATTGCCTCAAGCTTCAGTGGGAAAAATGTAGGCTAAATATTAGGACAAAAGATTTACTGCTGAAAGAATAGTTAAACAATAGAATAAGCTGTCAAGGAAAGTTTTGTAACTGCCATAATTGGGATTATTAATGGCTAGAACAGATGCCCAACTAGCACAGATAGGTTACCAATCACAGCATCCAGTTCTGCCATGATGCAGACAGATCTTAGTGTCTAGCAGATAGATTGTGCAGCTGATATATTGGCCCTCACTGGGTGAAGCAGATCTTTTCTACCCAAGAAGTTTCTGCATGTGTGAAATTTCACCCAGAAAAGCTCAGGACCCAAATAAATTAATGAATCTGCTAGTTAAAGGCTTGGTAGCCCAAACTCCTGACAGCGTTCTCTAAATATCAACAGTTTCTTTATTAAGAGACACACATTCATCTCTGTTGCAATAGTGCTAGTACCATGCTTTGTGTGAAAAGTTACAGGAGTTAAGTACATAATTCTGTAGCCATTAAACATAACACAAAATGTCTGTAAAAAGTGTATGGACTCAGCCCAAATACTTTTATTTCAGTTGGATGTACTGCAAAATACTTCTAGTCTTTTTATTTATAGTAGAAGAGATACTAATAGCATTTTTTGAAGTGGTGGTTTGTTGGTTTGTTGTTTTTTTTTTTACAAAATCTTTGGAAAGAGAAACTAAGTCAGGAATTTGGTGGTTAAAACCTCAGGAATTCATGTTTTCCGAGCTAGTTAGTATTTTATATTCTATATATCCTGCAGAATAATATGAAGGAATAAATTAATGGTACTGAATTTATTAGAAAATTGTTCTCAGGCACAGAATACCAATTGTAATATCAAATCACCAATTACATGTTCAAACCATTGTCAATAATGTCACTTAATTGCATGCTGGGGTATTAAATTCAATCCAAATGGCAAAACGTGCATTTGAGATTGATTAGTTTATTACATAAATGCATTAGCTGGTTACTTAAAATTGATTAGCAAGGTTTCAGTTCAGCACAGGAAATTACTACGTTAATCCCAGCACTTCTCTCTTTACTCTCCGATTAAATAACATACGCTACATACATTGCAACTGGGGGAAAAAAATTGCATTGGTCTGCTTCAGAGATTCTACCCATAAATCACAAGAGGCCAAAGACAGGATGTTTCATGAAGAAAAGTTTGGCTCTTTGATTTACAGAGCATAAGCATGCTGGGAACTCAGAAAAGCAAGCTCATCCCTTGTGGGCCTGCTCTTTTACTAGGAGTGACGTCCAAAGAACTTAAGTAGAACTATGAATTTTAGGTGCCACCTTGATAAAGAGCCCTGTTTGGTATACATTCACTCTTGGAAAGCAGTTGAATGCCATGGGCTTTGTATTGTAAGGTCCCAAGGTGTTCACTGCTTTGTATTTCAGCACGCATGGAAATGCTTCTGATTTGACAGCCTGAGCAAATTGCACTTAAACACTGGCTCGGCCTGATGAAGGCTCAGTCTGATTAGGCACAGCTCCACTTGAGATTCTGTAATCTGGTGGATCTTAACATACAGACTCTTAGCGCCAGGCTAACAATGTAACAATGGTATCTGGTATTTCCCCTTAAAACATGACCAAGCTGACTGCTGGTGCTTTTGCACACATTTTAGTGAACTAGTTTGAGGTGTTTGAAGAAATTCTTTGAAGTTCAAAAGCCTGATGCAATATCAACCTAAAGAGAGACAAAACAGGTAAATGGGAGACACTCTGCAAACTGCTAATCATTTACCATGGTGAAGTCCTGCATTTTCATGCCTATTCCTAGATCTCTTTGTTGTTGTTATTGCTGTATATTCAGCAATCACTGCACAAAATATGTGCTGCTACCAACTCACTGTCTTTCTGGAATCATATTTTAAGAAACAGGAATGAACTTTGCTTCATTCTTTTAAAATGGAGATAGATCTTTAGCTTTAGGAGAGAATTCTGAATCTCAAATAGGATGTCCAGGCAAACTTAAGCTTCTCACAGAAAGAATGTTTCAGGTGTACCTTCCTCTTCACTCTATTCTTATATTTTTAAACAGCTTCTTGCTCACCATCCAGTTTTAGATCCCATTTTAAAGTGCCGAATACTCCCGGCATACTTTCTAGTGAATGTGGTGTTCTCTGTTCCTACCTGGATGTCAAATGCATTATAACAACTAATATTTAAACATCAAAATTCTTTTAAAATGTTTAACTAATTAATCTAACTCAGCATTTTGAACTGATGGTAAATCCCACAACAATTTTTCAGTGGAGGCAAGGACAGACTGGCAACTTCACTTAAGTAGTCCGACATAGGAAATAGCTGAACTTAACTGGTTTAAACTGGTTTCTAAAATTCCTCTTCGAAAGCGTCCGTGGACTTGTTATCAGGCATCCACTGATCACATTACAAATGTGTTAAGATAAGTCACTCAAAACAAAATATGACATCCCCACTTCCTAACTGTTGCCTGGTGTACACCTAGTCTTTCCACTAGATGTATGATTATTTATAATAGCAAGAAAAATATTTGGAAATACACTTGGTAAATAAGCTGCTATTTATAACGGTATTAAGGATCTAAAAATCTTCTGGCATTTGTTCACCTTCTCATTCTCATGTTATATCAAATAGATAAAGGTGCAGATCTCTTTAGACCAAGTTTACCCTGACAACCTTCACCTTCCATGGTGAAAGAGGGGAACATTATCCTATTAAAGCACAAAGACATTATGGCCGTTTACAGAAGGAACAGTCCCAAGAACATAGGCATCTCTGAAAACCTACCGCATATATATAAGCTTAGTAGCCACTTTCTTTGATGCTCAGCCTCTCGAGCTTAGTAGCCACTTTCTTTGATGCTCAGCCTCTCGTAGTATATTAACATTAGAAGTTCCTTGAATAAATGTTTGCAAATCCAAAGGAAGATACTGTATCAGTTGCCACTTGAGTTGGTTAGGGGTTTTTTTTTAAGATTTAGGGAGTCAGACAAAAAGAACTTGTCAAGTGCTGATTCTTCCTTTTGGAAGAACAACTAATTTGAAAAATATCCCTCAAAAAAAGTCCTTTAAATCCTTAAACAATTAGTGCAATTTCCTTTAACTATGAATATTCCAGAAAATGAGTCTGCTGTATGGAATGTTTTGGGAAATATATAATTGGAATGAATGCTGCACAGTAATAAAAGAAAATAAATTTGGATTAATTCTGATCATCATCAGCACAAGTATTTTTCAATAACCTGGCTGCAGTAGTCCTACTCATTTAACAAAGACCAAGAGATAATACTATATATCTTACTGTGCTATTATTGTAGTATTGATATTAAATGCCTGTAATTAATATTTCATCATTTAGCAACTTGCAAAGAACAATTCATCAATCCAATCCAGGAAATATTTTTCTTGAATGGTAAAAAATAAATAAATCAAATCACAGCCAAACAAAAACCAAATCAACAAAAAATGAGACAAAATGAGTTGAATAAATTATTACTTACAACCCATCTAACATCAGCAGGTCAGATGATAGAGTTCATTAATCTCTGCAGAATCAGAGGAAACAAAATATAGCAAACTAAATCACGGATTTGTTGAATATTTTTAGTGGAAAAAGATTTGAGAGCACTTGGTAAATATTCTCATTTGAGCACCTGGGGAATGCCAACGAGCTTTTGCTTTTCATTTTCTTTTTAAATGAAAAGAAAGGAGCTAGCTCTGATGGAAGGTGTAAAATTTTGAAATCACCAATTTTATCTGTATGCCTGTAAGACATATTCTTACTGATTTACTCCACCTTCCAAAAACCTGAACCCTCCTTATGTTCCTGTTGTAATGTTTTGCTGTTTAAAGGTATGTGAAGATGTGTGAAAAGGGGATTTATTTCTAATTGTTGTGATGTTCTACTAAATTATTTTAAATGAATTATAGTACTTTGTATTTGGTGTATTTTACTGCACCTGCTCTATTGCTCAAGGAGATATCACTGTCTGTTCATCACTGCATATTCTTCTGACTGCACATCTACTGAGTTTCAATAGATTCCAGTAGTGAATCACAGAAAATAAGCACGAGCGACACTTTCTGGAACTTTAAAATATAAATTTTTTTTTGGCACTAGGAACCTTTTAAAATGTGGAAATATCATCATTAAAATTAATCAGTACCTTTTTCACAACAGACTAAAATCAAGGATTTGGTACTTCTTAATAAATTTGTTACATATTTATTGATATTTCTTTACTAAGTTAATCACTTTTATTTTGTAGGAGCACGATTGATGAACCAGCTGATTCAAACTGGTCCAGAAATTCTTTATTATCTATAAGTGTTTGCAAGCTAATGCAATTGAATAATTTCTATTCCATGGACTTAAAAATTTGTCATCTTGAGTTTTCATTATGAGTCTTAACTTTGTAACCCGTTAGTGTTAGACTGCATTCATAGGCATACCCTGAACACTAGTGATTGCTTATCTTGCAATGGACACAGAAGAATGCTAGCTATCTTGGCGCACAAGTATAAAGGAGGGAGCCAAGATGCAATTCAGACGTCTTCAGTTTTGCTTCTTGTATCTGTAGACTGCATACTGGTACTGCACTGCACAATTCAGTACATTCTCTAAATTTTATTAGATCATATTTGACCAAGCAGAGAAAACTATTGTATGAGGATGTTGCTTTTGGGTAGGATAGCAGCAATTAATACACATATATGTAAGTCTTTGTTCATTCAGAATGAACACTTTAAGAACTTATTATTTTGTTATAATTCATTTATACTTTGGAATTCAATTACTTGAAGAATCCAGATGTTGCCTGAATACTTGTGAGTGGTAAATAATGTAACCTAATGATCTTAGTTAACACTATCCTGGCACTACTATACACAAATATGTATGCATAAATACAAATATAAATACATACACACATTTTATATGTTTATATACATTTTTTTAGGTGCTGTTTGTTTTCTTCTTGTTTTTATCATGTTATGTACTTTTTTATTTCTTAGCTAGCCGAGTGTGTTAGCAAAATGGGGCTCTTAGATTCTATATAACATGCTGATAAAAATCTTATACTGAGTTGATAAATGTGTTATGAAGAATTTTTGTAGGCTGATTGAGGGACATGAGATGAAACCATTTTGTCCATTTTCACCATGCCATCTATGAATTCTCTCCAAAAATCTTCGATAAACTGGATTGCTTTCCCTTTTATATAAGCCAGATACTTTTTTTTTTTTAATCTTTTCTAATTAAGTTTGTGTTTCATGAGCATATGTTCAATTTATAGAGCCGTAGTCAATATACTACCAAAAAGAAGGTTAAATCAGCCCCAATAGAGTTCCACGGTGCTGCAGCTATGCTGTTTTTCAGACCCAACCTAGTTGATTTAGTTCAAAGACAGCCAACTTGGATGTCTTTACACTGCATGATACTGGATTATTTTGATCATATAACCTGGTCTCCCACATAGCACAAAACAAAGAGATAATTTAAAAGTATCTTTTAGAAGGAAAGAAATAAAAATAATTTATTTTTGGTTTTAATTCCTGGAAAGCCATTCCAATGCTTCATTTTCTTCAGTATGGGGTAAACGACAAGCAGCTAACAGCCCAATCTCAACTTTCATCTGCTGTAGACTGGATTCCCAGACAATATATACAATTACATATTTAAATATGCAATCTATAATTAAACGCTTTTTTCCATCAAAACACACTTAAATCCTAAGTCCCAAATGCAATTTCTTCCTTTGCATGAATGTCACCATTTTCTTGATATTCTATAATTAAACACATTCTCTTCTTTGAACCCTCTCTGATTTGTCAATATTCTTTTCAATCATAAGCACCAAAAAAGACCCATGTTACAGTAAGAAGTCTACAGGAGTCAAAAGATACAAGAATAAATATAATCATTCTGCTTCTACTCAAAAATCCATTATTTATGTCTCAGGATCACATGGGCTGGCCAGCTGTTAAATATAAGTCCTTTTAGATTTTTCTAAAATGGTATCATTGATGTCACTGAAACACTAAATTGAAATCCATGTCATGCAGACAGCCCTATGATTACTTGATTGTCTCATTTGGACACTTTAACTAGAGGTACAACATTATGCTTTTCTTGTTTGACTAGATCTTTCCAAATCTTCCAAAATTAACTGAAAATCATCATTACAGCCAAGTTCTTCTTGGATAGAATTTATAAAGAGCTACTGATTCAAGATCAGTACATAAACCAATGTAGACTCGCACCTTTTTTTACTGTAAGGCTATGAAAAAAATAATAATTATCATGAATACATCCTCCCGAATACCAAATAATTCAATAAGTATTTAGGACTGATAATAGTTTTATTATTTCCAAATGGTATGTGGCCAAACCAGTCCTAGGAATCTTTTTTTCGTTATGGGATTTTAAAGCTAATTTTTAAATTACTCTAACTCTGCTGCTCACATAGAGAACCACCGAAAGGCAGAGGTTGGTAGGGGCCTCCTGAGACCATCTCATTCAACTTCACTACTTAAAGCAGAGTCAGCTACAGCAGGTTGCTCACGGCTACGTCAAGTCAAGCTTTAAATATCTCACAGATAGACACTCCAAAAACTCTCCATGCAACTGGTTCCAGTATTCAACTATTCTCACAGTTAAAAAAAAAAAAAAAAAAAAAAGTGGCATTTCCATCTGTGCTCCCATGCCTTTTGTCGTGTCATTGGATACCAGTGAGAAGAGTCTGGCTCTGTAGTCTTACTTTATCCCACATTGGTTATTCATAAATATCTTTCCTGCTGTTTTATTGCTTACCTCATCTACAGTCTCTAGCATCCCATCTATGCATTTCTTTATTAACTGTTGTCAGCTCTCCCTGCCTTCAGTTACCCTGTGTATGTTCGTGTCTGTCTGTATCTGTGTTATGACTACATACAGTGTGTCTAGTGCTCTGCTCTAACCTAGCTGGGATTTTATTATTACTTCTTTTCTTCCTTTCTTTATTTCAAAAAATAAAACAAACAAATTCCCTGCCCCTTCAAGTGCAACAAAGCAGTCTTTGCGAATGTCTTTACGTGTGTTTTGTCAATAACAAGACTGTGGCTTCTCCAGCACCTAAGTGAAACATCCTGGTGCTCCACTTATCCTTTCCATTCTTTATTTAAAACATTTCTCCAAATGATTTGTTTTGTTTTTCCTATTGCTTTCAACTTCTGAATTTAGCTCTTCTAAAACACATAACTACAAACACTTCTATCGTCATGCTGGTGTCCTAAGAGATGGTATTTTTTGCTCTTCATCAATCAATACCATTTGGCAAGATTTTGCAGCTGATATGAACACACCTGGTTAGCCTTAAGAGAATTTGTCCTGACCTTGGACTTGTAAAGAATTTTAAACTCTTTTTGAAAGGTAAGGATCAAATTGTTCTGAAAGAATCAATTGGGAGATGAAAATGCTCCCTAAATACTTTTGGTGAGGTCGATCTTTAAACATCCCTAAATCACACTGATCTCCTGTTGTGTTTTTTTTCTAAGGAGAGGGTCAGTGTAGTGTTTTCACTTTTGACCTTGCATCAACAAATGTGATTCAAAATTTTATCCAAATCTGGTTTGAATGACTTTGCCCATTTGATATTTATATACTTATGGAAATTTCAGTGATCAGTCTTTAATATTTTTCTTGGTGAGAGAATACATAAGCTTGTTTTGAGTGGAGTGAGCTTTGAAATATCCTAATGGATGTCTCATGTTATGCCTTCATTTCAAGTGTGAACACGAGGAAGGAAAGAGCTAAGAAATTCTACCTGAGCTGGCTGATGGGAGTGTGCAAATGTTGGTATTTGTAAAGTTAGATTGTTTAAGATATGATATGTCATACAAATGGTATCTAGATGAGAACCTGCTACCGATGTTGCTGGGATCTGAAACAGAAGGCAATTGAAAGACAATGAGATGGATCCTCTTTGAGTTGTAAAAGCAGCATAGTATTCCTTGTGTATCTAAGACATGAAGAAACAGATGTAAGTGAACAAAAAGGAGAAGACAGAAAAAGAAGGTGGAATGTTTATCAGGTCGTATACACATCTGAGACAAAATGTGCAAGCTTTTAGAAGAAGTAATAAAGGGCTGGATATTATCAGCTAGGTCTTATCATCTAAGGTTTTCTGAGTTTGACTGATGTTCTGAATCTAATATAAATAAACCTTCGCCTTTCAAAGTCAGTATCACAAATAGTATTACACTTCATTTTTGGTATCGCTGATAATACTATAAAGGAAAGACCAATGACAATAACGATAATAGCTCTTGAACTCGTTCTGTACCACCTAGCTCTTGTCTGAAGCACATTGTCAATGCTTCCAAATATTGGTGAAAACTTTACTAATTTTGCTTTACCTGTTCTACTACATGATAATATCAATTAGCAGTTTAGTGCCTTTCACAATCTCCATATTCAATTTGGAAAAGAAGAGGAGCAGTTCCAGGAGATGATGAAAAGGATGACTGTAAGTTTATAGCAGGATGCAAAAATTGAAAGCCAAGCCACAGTAGCCTTAAATCAGAGAAAAAGAAGGTTAGAATAAAGAACCCTATAAAGTATATCAATTTTACTGCCTCAGTTTAGGTAAATAAATGAGAGAGTTATTTCTAAATTGTGGAAGACATGGATATTTTAAATAAACACATGAATTTAATGCTGTTAAAGAGAAGGAGAGGCAGTGTGCCAAGAAAATGAAAAGCTTGAACTACTCACTGTACCAAAGCAATGTGGGTTTTAATTCCT
This sequence comes from Charadrius vociferus, assembly GCF_000708025.1. NCBI lineage: Eukaryota > Metazoa > Chordata > Aves > Charadriiformes > Charadriidae > Charadrius > Charadrius vociferus. Next base: position 781,868 of record NW_009647212.1, read on the forward strand.
TCACTTTTGAATTAAGACATATGTTGTCCCTTGTAACTCACACTATACCTGTTGAAGGCATCCTTTATCTGACTGCTTTTTAAAGTGCTATGTGGTCTTGGACAACCTCTAATTGTACCTTTACAGCACAAGAAAGCATTATGGACGGCCAAAGAAAACTAAAGCCCAAGAGTTTATTTTATTCTGTGAACAAATTAATTTGCTGCTCTTCAAGCTGAATAGTCCCTTATGCTGAAATTAATCCCACTAGAATCCCAGGATGAAATTTTGTCTGCTTTGAAATCAGTGATAAAACTCTGCTGGATTTTAATGAAAGCTGAATTCCACGAGCACAAGCTATTTGGAGCAAAAAGAAAGAAGACTTAAAAGCATAATGAATAATGTTTGTTTCATGATAAGTGAAGTGAGCTTCTGATTGCTAGTTTTTAAGTCCGCCCAATAATTTTGCCTTTCAAAGTGTTATTTTTAAAATTAATACCCTTGCATTTTTAGACAGATAATACCTTAAGAATACTCAGCTGCATGCTTAAAATGTTGTTGGTAGAGGCAAAACCAGATGCCTATTTCCACTAATCTTTCCATAACCTATTGCAACCTGTGTTGACTTCAATTCAACATATCTTTATGTGACCCTAAGATCTTTTCTTCCTGTTTTCTTCACAAAGAAACACGGATAAACAAGATGAATTCTTAATTTGCGGTGAAGCACCTATAATTTCTCTATATACACTTGCTCTCTAGGCACTTCTGCAGCAGATGAAATTATCTTCCAAAGACACTATTTGCAAAGTTGGTCAAAAGTGAAGGAGAAAGTTTACTTTTTTTTATTTCTTTTTTTATTATTATTAGAAAATGCACCACACAACAGGTCTTAGATTGTGAATTACATCCAGATGATTTCAGCGTCTTGCCAGGAAGGAAATTTTTTTTTAGGCAAAACAGTGACAGTTGAACTCTGGTTTTATGTGGCTGTTCACACATGGTAAAATAACATGGCTCACTCACCCTGTCTCCATTATGAAACTGAACATGGTTTACCGCAATAGAGTCAGGTTTAGCAAATTAGACCAATGAACTTTTGTCTGTATTCTTAGCAACTACTGAGGTATCATTAGGACAAAGTAGATCTGGAATGTTGTTTATACAAGGAGGTTTCTCCAAATTTGAGCTGGTCTTGAAGGAAAACAGGCTGTGCCAACACAGCTTCTTCAAAACAATGGATTTAACTGTTATTTCAGAAACCCTAAACAGTAAGACATATAAGTGTGGTAGAGATGGAATGAGTTTGTTTGAGAACTTAAAAGTTGCAGAATTAGTAGTTTGTCTTTGCTTCTGCAGGTTAGCTGTACACGTGTATTTGAATGAGGCATCTTTCTCACTCAAATATAGAAGCTAGATTGCAGATAATCAACATAAAGAATTAGTAGTCTCCAAATACAAAAGCAATTGGAGAGGAAAAATAAACAAACAACAGTGTGAAAGGTGGGGAGAATAATGGTACATTTACTTTACAGTTAGCACTGGTTAAAGACTAGAATAATATCCTGTTTTCACATAAGGCATTAAACCACAGACACTGTAAACAACCAGCCTGCTATTTTCCACTAAAACATTTAACTTGAACTGGAGTTGTATAGGATAGATTGTGTCTCAGAACTCATTTAGCTCTGGTCCTCCTTGCTGAATCAGCAGATAATTGTGCCACCAGAAGTAGTAAGTTTCTGTCTCCAGAGCAATAAAAGTAAAGCAGGGTATTTAATAAGAGATAAATATAGTTACATCAACATCTCAGACCATAATAATAAGAAAGCACTTGTGACACAGAATGTAGAAAGGTGTCAGTGGTATTAGAGTGGCGCATGAAATATATTAAAAATGGTGGATTTCTTTGGTCTGATCCTGTTTCCATTAAGGCAACAGGAAGATCCTTATTAATTCAAGTAAATTACGAAGCAACAATAATATCTGCCTTCAGAAAACTGGTAGAATCCATGCAGCTGCAAAACAAAATCCCCAAATGTCAGTGGAGTTAGTAGATTATAACTACCCTTGGATTAAACACACATTCTAATAACCCCAAATCAACACGACTGAATTCTCATGCAAAGAAAATGGCTGTGGCTAACAATTTGTCACATTTTTTAAAAAATGAAGTGTAAAGGGCTTAAAACACATCCATGTTTGAAATACCATGTCTGAGCATTTAGTGTCATATATTCTATACTCCATTATCTTGAAATAATCTTGAAATATAATACTGTTTTTTCCAGGCCTCTGTTAAATGACTATCATCTTGCATCACATAAAGCATGTTTTCCTGAGGTAAAGTCAATGAACTCAGTGGACCAGGATGAAATCCATTTCTCACTGTCTTTCTATCTTGCCTTAGCTTCTTCCCCTTCATTTTAAAGGAAAATCCCCCCCACCCCACAAATAAAGTAAGGATTTATGCAATATAGTTCTATAGAAATTACTATATGAATCTATAAATTATGACTCTAATGGACAAATTGATTTTATTCTCTAAATTTTTATTCCTCCCCTATTTTGTAACACTATAAAAGGAGTGTTCTATTTGTTTGTTGGTTTGTTTAAATGTTGTAAAACTATCTCCAGAGCTTCTGCAAAAGAGGGTATTGGTAAAGGGTAGGTGTGGGAGACAGGACAATAGGCAGTACTGCAAAACTTGAAAACCTTCCACTTGATATTAAATCTCTACCTATTAAGTAACCTATCGTCCATTCCTGTTCTGATATTACCACAAGGGACTGTGGAACGGATTTCTTTTTTTTTTCCCTAATGAAGCTTCTCTGGAAGAATTAAGAGGACAACAGACTATCTGAGTTAAATGACCTTTACAAGTTTTTTAAGACAAGCTTTTGAGAAACAGATGAAAATATAAAAAGTAAGAAACTCCAGCAAAAACATTTCCCAGATGATCAAAAAAATGAACATAGTTACCACATTGATAGTGTTATGAGAAAGAGCATCTAGATCATAAAGAAGACAGATGGGCCTGAAACACAGAATAAGAAACAGATGGAGATAAAGATTTGCACATGTAAGTGAAGGAGACTTTTCTTTCTTTAATGTTGAGTCAGAACAAGGGTCTCCATTAACAAATCTTTTATGGGGTGAGAGGACTGGGACATTAAAAAAAAAAAAAAAAAAGGCAGTGAGAAAGAGAATGTCCAGCTTTGAACTGATTGTGTCTTTTAGTGACATAAACCCCAGTGTATTAAAAGTTAATGTCTTTATGATGTTTGTTTCCTATAGTTAGTGAACATAGAGATGGGAACTGATAGTCTTAGATATTGAAGCCTTTTATTCAGACTTTGAAGAAAGGGTGGGCAAAGTCAGTGTGAGTATCCACTAACTTTCGCTGTGAGTTTTTACCAACCCTGACAGGAAATGAAGTCCTAAAACCAACGGGTTGGGATTTCGGTTTTCATGGTCCAGACACTCTTGGGAAATTATCAGATAGTTCCCATAATGCAGGTAATCTTTAAGATCCAAGCACCTCTTTATATCTGCCTTCTAAATATTGGCACTAAGCTATCTGACATCAGAACTGCTATCACAGTAGCCCTTGGCAGGGCTGGAGACTCAGATACACTCAAGTAAGTGGCTCTGTTTACAGCAGATATCTCAGACAACAGCTTGTTTCCTAACTTGAGCATGTCCTTCCACAGGCATTAGGTCTGCATTTCACTGAACCGCCCTCCAGATTTTAGAATGATTTGCTGCTTTTTGATTAATAGTCCACACAGAATTTATTTTTTTTTTCCCCCTTTCTTTTGGTTTAATCACATTCTGAGGTCAGAATATGCTGGAGATTTCCACAGTGCTCTCCTCTGAATGTTGGCTTCCTGTCCCTAGGGAACCTTTCAGCATGCCTACAAACAGGTGTGGACCCTGCTAGGTGACCCTAGTTGACAAAGGCACAGCCAGACACCTTGTCCCACATCAAAGATGATGAACAGAATCTATCATTAGGTTGGAAATTTAAGCCGCTTTCCTAATACCCCAGCAAAATGCCACAATGTGTGTTTTACTGGATTCCGTAATGCAAAGACAAACATGGAGATGACTATGGTAGCAGTTGTTCAGATTATTACCTGAGATGTTAAAAAAATGGAGGACTAACACTAAGGGATACATTCTGCTTTTGGGGCCCCGCAATGTTTATCTCTGGAACTCCACAGCGTTATCTGAACTTTTATTCTGTACTTATTTCCAACTCCCTTCAGAAAAGTTCTTCAAATAAGGGAATGTAGGCAACATAACAAAGGAATAATGATAGCCCCTCAGATATCTGTCATCATTTCCAGAAATGGATTTAAAATTTAGGACAGATTTTTCAATTGTGAAACGTCAGTGCTGAATGCAGTTTTGGGATGCTGATGAACAGGAAAGCAGATCACCATTCTCCAACAGTTGAGTAAAAATCAAGATAGTAGTGTAAAACCCAATTTTCAGACAAAAGGAGATACAAAAGAATTGTTCATTCACTTTACCCATGTGCCAGACATGGTGAAGCTAGGATGCTTGGTGTGTCCCTCTGGGTTCCCCTGGCAGGCAAGGAAAGCTCCTCACCCACCTTCCCGATCCTCCTGTGCATGGAAGCAGGCTTGATTTGTGCTGTATGGTCAGAACAGCAGGTTTGGTTTATTGCCCTGATTCTGGATGCTTAACCTCTAGCCAGCAGTCTATCATTTGCCTGCAGTCCTAGAAGTTTCTTAGTGTTATTCCCATTTCTTAAATATTAACAATATGGAGGGTAGGATAAATAAAACACATCCCACCACCATGCACTAAAGGTACGGTTTATTTGTGTATCATGTCTTTACTTTTGCTCAATTCTCTTAGTTCTACTAAAGAGTTTGAACTCATCCAGCATGGCAAGTTGAAGCTCCATTTAACCCAATCTTCAAATGCAAGTTATTTTTCACACTTTTGAATAAAACACAAAGAAATATAAAAAAAGATAGTAGTAAATTATCATAAATAGTACTTTTTCCCATAGGGATCATCAATCCGACTGTCACAGATTAAACAATAAAAAGGAATCACTGGACCCAGCCTTGAAATGACTGCCACTTCTGGGATGAGTTATAGCTCATGTTTCAAATTAGAAACAGAGAACATAACATTCAATTGCTTATAAGAGAATTATGTTACTGATGTTATGACATAATTAATATGACTGGAATTTTAGCAGGATCCCCGTGACTGTGACACTCCTTCTCACAAAAATTGTCAGTTACAAGCACAATGGAATGAATAAAGTGGATTATCTTGAATTAGATATGTTATTCAAAAAAGTCTGAAACACCTTCAGAAATCTTTGGCAACTTGTTAGGAACTGATGAAGTTAATGACAAGTAGAGGTCAGTTAAGAGCGGTCAACTAAGTACAAACTTTCACGAGAAGAAACATTGGAGTGTCTCATTATGAAAAAGACCAGTCAAATAGCCAGAACACAAACAGACAGTAGTACTTTTTCAAACACTGATCCCAACATAGCTGAAACACTGATGATCTGAATGTAATCAGCTCATCAGGGCCAGAGCAGCCAGAGTTCAGGCTATAAGCTGTATGTTCAGGTGATTTCAGTTTACAATTAGAAGCTCTGTTTTCCTTCTTTTTCTTTGCATACTTCACCTAAAAAAAAGCAACTGGGAGCTTTTGTATCCCAGCTTTTTCTCTCCCAGCTTTTGTAACAGGATTTGTTTGTCTCACTTTTCACTAGTGTGACACTGACACATCAAACAGGGACAAAAGGAACTCTGCTTAGAATGAGGGATGCCATCTCACTCATCTCACTGAATGTAAGCGTTAATCTTGCAAGTGAAGCTACAATTTGATATCCTAATGTGTATCTAATCTTTTCAAGATTCCCCAAAAACTCCAATGAAAAGGTTCGCATACAAATTTTTTCCAGTAAATTCTTATTAATCATCTGCTATCAGCCAGCTGAGCTCCACATTAATCAAACATTACCAAAGAAACAGCAGTGCCTAATCACACCTTGTAACTGAAATCAACTAACTCGGCTGAGTATGAGAAATTATTATTTACTCCAAATACTTATAGGCATGGAGAAGCCTCTAGAATTCTTTTCCAGAGGGAAACTCAGAGAAAGTGCTAACATAAATACCCTTAATTGTTCTCTGAAATGTAATAGCTTGCTTTCTATTGGCTACATCTATAGAAAAGGTAGATTTAGGTGTCAACTATCTGACACCTCTATTTTTCCCAAATACTACGAGTATGAAATAACTCAATAACAATAATATAACTCTGGTTAATGTCGTGCTGGATGAAATATATGCCTTGCTGATGTGGAGACACTTCAGATGATAGAGAAGAAGAGGTGAAAGTCTTCACCTAAAATGCAGGGTTTATAAACATTCAGAGCCCCTCTGGTATTCCTTATGCTGAATTTCGTGTACTAAAAGATTTTCTTATACAAAAGAATGAGCACAGGACCGTGTTCTACAAAACATCGCAAAAGAATACTATGATTTAAGCTTCTGGGGTCTCCAGATGGTTGCTCACTTCCAAACTGGCTTCTGAAAACGTAAATTGCTTTGGAAACCATTAATATATTATATTCCTATTTTACATATGACTTTCTATAAAACAGAAATGATGATGTGTGCTTGTGGTAACAAGAATAAATGTACTATCCTAGCTAACAAAATCTAATAGATTGATCTACTATTTACAGACACTTCTGAATGATTCATCATACCTATTATTGAGGTCATCAAAGGAGATTTTCCTAATCTGTCTTGTTCCATGGGACGGAACACTAAAAAAGTTTTTGCTTTAACAGGGTTTAGCTTTAACATCCAGGGCCTATAAATTTTATTCCAGAAATTAAGAAACTTTATGCCCTATTTTTCAGTTTAAATTTTAAAAACTTAACTATTTTGGTTATGAAAAGTATACTCCAGGATGTTAGTATCGTTGCAGCTTTACCACCTCATTTCAGTAAATCCAGCAATTTGCCTTAACAGGAAATAGGGCAGAACTGCAATAATGAACACAGCTTGACTCACAAAAAGTGTAGATGAGAACATCTTTCACAAAATAGAGTTGATCTTTTTGAATAGCTGAGTTTCCAGATCCAGATCTACCTAGTCTACAAACAATACACAATCTACCTAGTCTACGAACAATGCACAGAACAGTCAGGGCCCTAAACTCCTGTATCTAGTGCCTTTTCAGATGCTTCTAGGTATAACAGCCTCTGGCTGCTGTTTCAGAGTGTACAGGATTCCACTGGCATATCTGCCACCTCGAAAACTACATCTTGGGCACACCATGCCAAACACAACAGACATACATGCAAACGAATGACAGAATCATAGAATACCAGGTTGGAAGGGACCTCAAAGATCATCTGGTCCAACCTTTCTGGGCAAAAGAACAGTCTAGACAAGATGGCCCAGCACCCTGTCCAGCTGAATCTTAAAATTGTCCAATGATGGGAAATCCACCACTTCCCTGGGGAGTTTATTCTGTTATTAAAAGTTATTAAATGTTTAAGCAATAGAATCACTTCTCAACATCATAGGATTTCACTGGCCCTCACCTGGAATTTATGTTAAGTTTCACAAAACATATGGGGATACCTACTACCCTCATTGTAGCTTGTGCAGTGTATGATTTTCCAAGTCATTGTAGTTAAAAATATAATCTTGCCAATTGTATCTTCAATTTTACATATATATTACTGGCTCACATGACTAGACTAAGCATGGCTGCAGAAACTTATTTTTGAATGTGACATTTCACTTGTAAATGATGATAGAGAAACAAAAAAGCCCAAACCAGCAGACATTGGTATGAAGATCAATATCATTATTATCTAAATGACTTGGGTCCACCTTTCCAACCTGCAGATACAATTCTTCATAATCAAGTTATGCAGACAAAAGCATTTGTGAGAACAAATTGCATTTTCGCATTAGTCTTGTAGTAATCTGACATGCAAAAGTATTTGATTTTAAAGGTAGTTTAGAAAGGTTCAAAAGGCAAACTTTTGTATTATACTTGCATGGGGATTTGGGGATTAGATTTATTACAATAATATTTACAGCTCAGCTACATTTGGAAATATCTAAAGAACCTTTTGCTGAGTGGAAAATACCCAGTGATGATGATGATGGTGATTAGTGTGTGCTACTGCTGTAAAATGAAAAAACATTTTCAATCCTAGACCATAAAGGTCTTGGAAAGGTACTTTGTCATTGTGTTGCAGCTTCTAAGGATGAGAAGGAAAAACATAAACTGATATATATGTATGCACCTACTCAAGAGACTGTTTCTGGAATAGAAAAAGCATTTTACCTAAAAGATGAATGTGTTATTTCATCTTCAACACAGCTTCTTTGTTACAACTTTTTGGGTAGAAACTTTCTGGGTTCAAAGCAAATCTTTGCATAGGGGACTGTATGCCTGCTAATCTTGAGGGGACACATATTCAAAGCAGAGAACAATATATCTACATTCAAAATAACGACTTCTGTTAAAACATCACAGAGAAGAGGGTCTTGATTTTTTTCTAAACCGCTCCTGTAACACTAAATCTCTCTGAATGATGAGACGATCAAATTATCAAGAGATAAGATAAAAGAGAGGATCAATGAATAAGGACACAGACACATGCACACACTGAAGGAAATGTAGGTGAGGCATTTATTTTCGCAAAGACATTACTTAAAGGAAGGAAACAGCTTAGTTTCTAAAAACAGACTATTTAAAAGAATAAAAGTGTTAGAATTTACCATTTTCTTTTTCATCCTTTTTCCCGAGTTAGGAGTTTTTGCAGACCCCAAGGAAAATGAAGTCTTCACCTCCCACGTGCTACTGTGAAATCATACCGGTATACTAGTAAACACTTCAGAGGATTTTACTGGACTTAGTAGATAGAGCAGATACCTCTTTAAGCACATCTCAGTACAACCAGCTGACGATTTGTATTCATTACAATTTTTTTCTCTATATTGGTAAGTTAGTGATTATAACATGCAAATAAGAAGCAAAACCAAACTCTGACTCCAGGAGCTAATGTTTCAAAATCAAAGGAATAGTCTCCAGCTGATGTAAATTGCCACTATATCAGTTAATTTTTTTACCAAGACAGAAAAAAACCTGGACATTTCTTTTGAAAAACAATCATCCACCATTTTGTCTTGGGGAGTGGCTGACTTTTACAACAGCGTTCATGCCATTTTGAAAGAAAACATCATATTTCCTGCAAAATAAACAAAAGAAAAACCTTGAACAATCAGAATCTGGATTCCCTCCTGTCAGATAAAGACTGTTAATTTTCTAATACATAAGGACGCAATTCCAGTTCTCATCCTGGTTTTTAAATTTCAACAAATAGAAGTGTCAGCATGATCATTTGAATATACGTTCATAGTCGGGTCAACGGAAAAAGAACTGATGTTGTCTCTAGTAATATGCACAACCCTTCACTGATAAAAGATAAAACATATCAAGGGCAAGCAATGACAGAATCAGGCAAACAGAATGCTCTTGGAAGAAAAGGATGTAAGGTTTGATGTAAGTATTACGAAGTACAAACTATTAAATGAAATTAGCAACATTTATCATTTTTAGTTATGAGGATTGTTTTATTTTCCAGCTCTGGGATGGGGTGGTTAAGTGATCACCACACCTCAAAAAAAGAATATTAATTTAGTAACATGTAGTAATTCAATTCCTTTCAACTATTTTCATACCCAGAAAATGAAGATTTATTTTGAGATTGCCTTCAGATAACAAGCCTCATAAGCTACCTTTTCCCTGTCTATATTGTTAATTGGTAGCTGAAATCAAAGACATAAACATGAAGACCTAGTTCTCTAACAATTTGTGAAGTTGGTTCTTTGGCAATGAGCTTAAGAATATTGGGACAATTGCCAGTGAATTTATTTGCCTGAGGTACAGCTTAAAAAGCATTGCAGAAATGGTGTGTGACTATCAAAGAGGATCATCTAGGTTTGAAGTCAATTCTTTCAAGAGGCTTGTACTTAGGAGATTGTTACATATTAGAGCTTTATAATATTAAGGTCAACCTAAGCATAGATGCTGTCAAAATGTTTAAGAGTCAAGCTGTTTTCAGCATTTGGAGACATCAATAACAGTATTTCCTCATTCCCATCCCATGTTGAGAGGCTGAGAATCATCCAGGAAGCTCTATTACCTGTATATATGAAAGAATTGTCATCAGTACCTTTGCAAAGTAAAGGGCAGTCAAGTAAGCCAATGAGGGATCCAACAATAGATGATGTTACATATTTATCATTTACAGTTACTAAATTTCTTCTGATTTCAGGAGTTAGAGAGCAGTCTGCTAATCACAGAGAACATTATTGGAGACTGAGTATTCTCTTTATATACATAATCTCAACATAGAATAAAGAGCAAATACAATGGAGGGAACCACCTCTTATGCTGAAACTAACTCAAAAGGTTTCATTGTGTGCAAAAGCCATGAAAGCTGGTTTAGGGTGAAGCTATATTTTGGTTGGGGTTTTTTTTTTTTTTTCTTTCCAAAGAATTCATTATTCTGTCAGATACAGACTTAGCCTTTAAGGAATTACTTCATAAACTTAATTAAACACATTAATCCTTTAAAAGACAAATTAATGTTCTAAGTGATTGGTACAGCCAAGAGAGTTGAACTATAAATTCTGCTAAGCAGGTGTATTCCATCTTTTTTTTTTTTCTTTCTTTCTCCCTTTTTAATTATCTTGCTTTGATTCGTTTTCTGTATGATTTAAAATACAGGAAATGTTGATAAATTGGTAAAACTAGCTTTGATTATAGTTTCTGGGATTTTTTTAAAAAGAATTGGGGGGGGACAACTGCAATTATTTTACATATTTGAAATATTAGTTACCTCAGTTATGTTTTTATTACAAAATGGGATAGACACTGGAAAGGTCAGAATAATTTCATTTTGTGAAGATGTGTTTGAAAAATCTCAGCTGGGATTCAGTTTTATTCAGACTTTAAAAAGAGAGAAAGAGAAAGAGAAGAAGACAGGAAGAGACATAAGAGGAGGGAGGGAGAGAGGAAGGAAGGAAAAGAAAGAAATGAAAAGAAAGCAAGCTAAAGAAAACAAGAAAAACAAAGAAAGAAAGGAAAGCAAGCAAGAATGAAAGAAAAGAGAAGTTGTGTAGAAAACTATACGACAAATCTATGGCAATCAGGAAGAATAATTTGGGAAAGCAAAGATGCACAATTCTATGGCGTGACAAGAAATAAGGATTTCCAGCAGGGCTGAATGGTTAGATAAATATGCATTTTTTGATGCGATGCCTACCTTAATCAAATTGTTTTAATTTTTCAAGGTCATCAAATTCAGCCAGCTAAACACTAAAAATACTCTATAAAAATCCACAGACTGAAAAGATTTTGAAGTATTGTCTTCCTCCTTTGGGCGAGTAAATCAAAGGTTGCTGTTCGTTGCAACAGCGTGCTTCATTATCTGTTTAGCCTGATGAGCCATCTGGGATTACTGAAATTCCATTATTCTCTGTGACATTCAGCTTTTCAGCTTTTTATTTTCCACATGGATTTAAACCTAATTTTTCAGCGAATAAGGAGAGGGTAATGTCTTTATAAACTACAGGTTTTTAGAAATAATTTGTAGCAGCAGTTGTATGCTGTTGTCCTAATCAAAGTTGGCACAACTGTGGAGAAATTATGGTGTTTTTGTTGGGAACAGATCATTATCCACATAAAAGAATCTGTGTTATTGCAGGCCACATAATAAGACGAAATTATATTGCAAAGATTTTTTTAAACTTTTAACTTCAGTTGAAATTTCTAAAATTCACCATTTAATGTCTTAGAAAATTTTAGAAATACGAGGAGAATGAGAAGAACTAAAAGAAGTGGTTTTCATTTTTAGTTCATTTCCAAACTCGAACACTAAAAAAACTCAAACAAACCAAAAAAGGAGACAGTCCTTGAAAATTTTGCTATTAAACAAGAGTAAATAGATAAAAAATGGTTACATTTTTCTCCTCAGGTAGATCCTTCAGGATATCCTTTTCAAACTTTTCTCTGAAACCATGAAGAATATAAACTAGCATTTAAAAGCAAAATAAAAGACTTTAAAGGTTTCTCAGATTCATTGTGTCTACGTGGAACATGCCCCACTTCTCATTTAGCAAATACTGGTAGAAAGAAAAATGGAAGATGATGTCACTCATTTTTTATATCCTGGACTCGTGGTCAGAGTACTTATTCAAGAAGCTGAATCAGATTCTGAGACTTCTGTGATCACATTCACATCTCCTTGGAGCTGCCTAAAGGAAAGGCTGCGGGGAATCTTCCACTCCTTTTGAAGGTATCACAGTAGTTAAGATTCATACAACCCAAGTAGGAATAAGAGGAAATGTAATTCTGTAACTATCCAGTGAATCTACTCCATAGAAAATGGTAGGTATGAAATGCCATTTTGCCTTATTAAGCAATTTTCATGCCTATTTATGACTACCTACATGCAGAAAAATAGATACATACATATTCATGTACAAGTTCACGCTTCTACAGATTTTAGACGGAGAGAGGCCAATATGAAAACTAAAAAAAAAATAAAAATCTGTCCTTTGAAATGTTATATTGGTTATAAGATACTTCTATTTTCCACGAAGGTAGAGATTTAAGGAAGTTTGCATTTGTCCCTCAGCCTCCATCAATAAACATAGTAGTACAAATGCTTTAACATCTTAATAATTGCCAGGCTAAATTAACAGGCTGATAGTGTTTTGATTTATGATTTGGAGGCCCCTTCTCCGTGCTGGCCTTCAGGAAGATTGAGCTGCCTCCCATGTTCCCTGAAAGTGAGTCAATGACTGTTTATTCATTCTCTTGATTAGAAGGCTGCCCTGAAGCCAAGTACAAGAGGCTGCTATAATAAATGCAAGACTCATATGCTTTCTTTTGCTTTCTGGATTTAGTGCTAAACATTAAAAGGAATTGGAGATTGATTTTTGTGCAGGGAGCAGTGCCAGGTAAAACAACAAGCAAGTGAACGGCCGTCTTCATAGAAACAAGCTCTGTTAGTATAGGATGCCAGAGACATAGTTGAGGTTTAACATTGCTGCTACTGAGCTGCTTGGAGGGTTTCTTTTAAAAGTCTCATCAACCATTGAGTTGATGCTTGAGATCTCTTTTTATTTTAGCTCGCAGACTAGCCATTTTGGTAGAAAATGATGAGGGGTAAACTACCTTTCTACAACTAATAATCGCATCCACTTTTTCAAACGCCAAGGGAAGAATACTTAACCATCCAATTGTATTTGGCTCCTGCGGCACCATCACTAACGGTACACACATGCACACACAGGTGGGTGGGAGAATGAAAGATAATTAACTTGTTAATACATTAATGATTTAACATTCCCTTCTTCCTGTTCCATTCTTGTCTCACAACCTGATGACAGAGAGGTACCTCACAAGCTGACTTCTCACAGCTCACCTCCTCCCATCACTCCTGCTGTAGGATGCTTTTTTTGTCCAGCAGAGTAAGCAAGTGGTTTCAGTAGCAACTGACAAATTGGCCTATAATGCAGGTAATAAATGCAGTCAGTAGTCATTTCTCTATACTGCAATTTACATGTCAAGCTTGAAAAGACTCTTCTCCTGTGTTCTGGGACTTAGAAGCACACCAAATAACATTTGCTAATGGAGTCTCTGCTAAAATGAAGCCAAAATTGATAGATGGATCAGCTAAACTATTGTCTTCTGGATATTAGTTTGAAGAGGATGTTTACGGGCTTTGAACCTGGACAAATGAATTGTTCTTCAAAATAAAAGACTGGACCTTCCCCAAATATTCTCTAGCATGGTATATTCAGGAGAGCTTATTCTGCTGAAGTATCCAGGATATCTGGAGACTTAGTTACACATTGGCTTTGAGAATTACAAGCCTCCCAAATTGCTTGCAAAATAAGGACAGATGCTAACCAGCTAAAAAGAAGATTTCTTTTAAAAGTGAGAAAAAACAGCTAATGAAAGGCAATTTTTGGAATGGCAGTGCTTTGAGGAAGAGAAAAGCAGGACTGACTTTAACAACTTTCAAAAGGAAGCATGTCTCATTTGTAAATTGCCAGTATGCAGGTACAAACCAGGACTGTGTTCCCTTATATAGCTACATACAGGCAGAGATCCTAATTGGGATTTGGAGTTTACATGGTAAGTAGTGAAAATCTGGGTATAACTCATTCAGATGGCATCTCCTTGATCAGTCCTCTAGCAAGACATCATGCATTCTGAAGTCAGTTTTCCCCAACCACACTTATACTTTTACTTATTGATACGGCACTGTTTTAAGGAGCTGTTGACCTCTTTCTTTGAACACTCATTCAGCAAGAAGGCTTTCTCAGATTCTTTCTGACTTTCTCAGATTTTCCATCTCAAATGGCTTTTTTTTTTTTTTAGTTTAACGTATAAATGCACTGACAGTTGTCCTGGATGGAAAGATAGCATTTAATATACAATATTAGGATATTATCTCAAATATTAAGGCTTGCTCTCTTATTTTTTTCTTCCTTCTTGGACTGAAGCACAGCATTTCTTACAAAATGATGGATCGAAAAGGAACTCATCCAGTATGTCAAGTGTATAAAGAAATTTTAGAAATTAGGACTTTGAATTAATATTTTACAGAAAGTCTTCTAACAGAAGATTTTGGGGAATATATTTCCATATCTGACTGTTAAAGTACTTCCCCTTTCACAAAAATATTTATAGAACTAAAGATTTTCTATGCACCGGGAAATCAACCAATGCAAATCAGGATTGTCTGCAATGAAGGCTATCAGATTTTTCATTGAAGTTAATTCCCCTCTTTGTTTAGACAGAGAGATCCATAAGTTTTGATCATGCTTTCTTTAACTTGCTGCAATGATTCTAGCCTAATGTTAGCGTTAGTTAAAACGTCCCTAGATCAATTAGGAACAGAAGTCTTGATTAACAAGTTTTTGAGCAATAGTTCAATCATAGTGCAGAAAGGGTTGAATAAGCATGTATTAATTTTAAAGTTTTGGCATTTGTATCCACCACTGTACCTATGGTATGTGGGAATCTTCTTTACAAAGTAGACTGGAAACATTGTATTGCAAGGATATATCACAGGAATGCTTCAATGAAAACACACATTCTTTGAGGCATCCCTCCGGTCTTCCAGTTTGTTTTAATTTCTCAGAGGAAAGCTACTTCAGGGAACCCAGAACACGAGCCAAAGGGAGATTAAAGAGCTGATGCTGGACCTCAGTTGTGGGTGTACACGTTGTGCTCATGTAGAAAATAGAGGTGAGGGGCCACCTCTGTGCTAGGACTTAGTGCTTCTTCTATTAGTGACAGCATGTGATAAAACCACATGTGGGAATTCCACTTTCAGACCACTGCTTCTGATAACTCTGAAATAAAGGCACATCAACATTGTGTAGTATACATGATAATTTGTTCAATCCATTGTTAGAAAATCCTAGATCTAGTTCTATTCTGCAATGATTGAATTTACGTACCTTACAACATAAGCTTTTGTAAATCAGGTCTTTTCCCTCATGAACTTAAAGCAGTTTATCTGGACCTACTCTCTAGCTAAGCAGAGCCATGCCTGACTTTCTGTAGTGTTTTCTTTCTTTTCTTCAAGTAAAAAAATATATTTCTTTACAATTTCAACAATTCTTTGAAGTCCTTTCCTATTACAGAGAAAGTATGAACCATGTTGCAGGCAATGAGATTATCACAATGCCTTTCAAGAAAAGCAACTTTCAAGTTCATGAGATATTGTTGATAGGTCTGCTCACTGGTTCATTGAGCTCCTGGCCTCCAAGTTAAAAATAGAATAGGACTAACAATTAGAAACTATTTATGATCTAGTTTTGGCACTAAGAATGTTTTTTTCCTCCGCTCTATTTCAGTAGAGGAAAAGAATGTCAATCATTTTCCACTTACACAATAGTAACTGTAAAAAAACACGAAAACCCAAAAAGCATATCATAACTGTTTACTGGTGTTGTCAGAAAGACTTCAGAGTTTCATAGTCTTTTCCTGACTCCATAGGAAATTGACAATAAAACTGTTTTATGAATTAAGCAGTATCAGATAACTCTTTTTTGCCTCTATTCATTAATAAATGGAAGGGACTTTGTTCCCAAGGTTGATTTAACACCCTTCACGCTCATTAAATACAAGAGCTCTACATTCAGAAGCTCATCATTATCTTCATCATTATCAAATGCAAGCTGCACAAGATTATTTTGCTACTTTTTCAAACCCATCTTTGAGAAAACACCAACTCACAATACTTCTTGTTGATTCTTTCAAAGGAAATAAACATGTGTCTTCATATCTTTGTTTAAACAGCTGCTGATAACAAGATAAACGTCTGATAACTTGGTAAGGAGAAGGGAAAAGGAAATACGAGTCAAAGCCTTTGACCCTTATGATGCTGCTTCAAATTCAGGCTCAGATAGTACTGACTGAAAGTCATTATCTCCTAATGACTGTTCAGCTTATGTAAACTTGGTTGTATGCATCTCAGTCTGAGTTCCTGGTAAGTAAACACCCACAGCAGAATTAAGCCCCAATGTATCTTCTACAAAGGTCAAATGCATAACAAATCATGGAGATAAAAATCCACTGTCAACCATAGAAACACTTTTTTAGGCAGTGATTTGAAATGATGCTGAAGAAAATAGGGTAAAACTGAACAGGAAGGATAAAACATAGCCTGTAGTAAAACAGGCTGTAGTAAAAATAACACTGTAGTTATTCAGTGCCTAAATTGTCAGTGCAGTATCTTACATTAACATCATTCAGATTTTTTATATGTGAAAGAACTAACAAGTTATTCAACTCAGCTTCTTTTCTCTTTTACTTGCATGAGACAAATCACTCAATATATCTTTATGTATGATAAACCAGTGACTGGTTTTCCAAATGTATTACTAAATACTGTTCAAAATAATCTTCTGGATTTCTGATACAGATTTTTTTAAACCTATTTTATTCCCATTCACCGAAAAACAGCTTTTCTCATAAAGTTAACATGGGTCATCATTTCCACTAAACTTGGAGTAGCCACCTCTTAACAATCACTTAATCATGGTATTCAAACCACGTGATAACAAATATGAAATTTCAGATTGATATATCTTAAAAAAAATCAAGCTGCTCACTCAAGATGAGAGGGGCTAATTCCATAGTACTTTTTGCCTTCAGATACCAACTGTATGTCTGGATTTGAGAACCACAAATAACTATTTGGCTGTCTAAGGAAATTGGAAGTTAACATTTACAGAGCCAAAAGGATGATGTTCTGTTTTCTCCTGCAATGACGTCTTTATTGTTCCATTTGCATCTAAAAGCTATGCTAAGCAGTGGGGAAGAAATCCATAAACTCATTCATGCTAAATCTCACAACTCTTCCTCAAACCCAAAGTGCAAATCCTAGTCCGGCACTTTAAAAACTTTACAAATTAAGTACCTTTTATAACTTTGACGATCACCAGTGAAAGTTACTGCATGATTTCCTGAGTGTTCTTTTGTTTCTTTTCTTTTGTTCCTTAATGATTACTTGCCCCTCTTGTCAAGATACATCTTAAACAGTTACTAGTTATTTTCAGGGAAGAGGGAGACAGGAGAAATACCCTCTTTTTTTTTTTTTCTTTTTTTCTTTTTTTCCCTATTGTGTCTTTATTTTCTCTCCTCTGCACTTCTTGCATATATAGTGTTATATAGAGAATAATATCCTGAAAAATAGTTCCCAGCCATAAGAAATAGAGCTTTATAAGAAACAAGGAAGATGAGGAGAGCATTATATGACTGTTGGCATTACAGCTTAGCCGATTAAAAGCAAAGTGATGTTCTTGAAGTCATAACTAAAACAACTTTACACTCTTATAGCATCTTTCCTTCTAGAACTTTAGTCATTCAACACATCCATAGCAGGGCCTGCTAAGTCCATTGCACATAGGTAAACGAAAAGACACAATGGCAACTCTTTTTTTCCCCTTTTTTTTTCCAGATTGATTGATGAATCGATGTGGACTCAAGAACAGCTCTGAAATCCTGACTGAACCTCTTGCTCTAATTACTAGACTGCGCTATTTCCCACCTGCAGTCAAACATCAAGACATTGAAAGTGCTAACTTTGTGCATCATACAATGAATTCAAGCGAAGCTGATCATGCTCACTACCCCCAGGACTTAGCTCATCTATTGCACTGGGGATATTTCAACTGTTTCATCAATATTTCACTCCTTTAAATACTTGCATACTGCTTGCTCTTGTTTCTTGTCTGTCTCTCTTTTGCATCCTTTAGAAATAACAATCTGTATGACAGATTTTTTCTGTAGGGTATCATACTGTCTCCTTCAGCAGCTGAGCTAGGGGTGACATAAATAAAGGAAACTGATGATTGTACATTCCAGTTTCAGAGGTAGCTCAGGGGTCTTAGCAGCTCAGGAGGAGAGAGAGATGAGCTAACACTGCTTTCCCTCGATTTCCACATGGTATTACTACAAATGCTGGTGAGTTCAGGAATGCAGGAGTTGAGGATCTCTGCTGAATGTCAGGAAGGAATCCACAGGAGACAGTAGATAGAAGTGCTGACTAAGCAGTTAGTACTTAAGAAACACAAAACAAAATGATTCACAATTTGGAATCAGTCGGTCAAAGCCATTGGGTATTTGACACCAGAATTCATTTCAGGGATTAATACCACAGATATCAGGGATAAAGAGCAGGGATATTTGTTTGTCCCTTCACTACCTTTTTTCCCCACAAAACAGACAAATGTTCAGAGCTATTTCAAAAAGTTCATGGGGCAAAATGCTGTTTGATGACAATCAACAGAAAAATGACATCTGACACATTGAAGAAAGGAGGCAAAAGCTGGATTTGGAAAGGTAAAAGGTTCATGTTTTTGCAGAATTCCAAATTCCTGGTTTCCATTACATTTTTATTATTATAATTTTTTTATGACTGTAGCTGGACCTCTCATAACCTTCCCATTTTGAAAGCTGAAGGAAAAGTTGCTAGCTGCAGTCAGACAGGAAACCCTCCTCCCCCAAACTCAACAATGCCTCATAAAAATATCAGGTCACAGATTAAAACAGAATGACTTGAAAGTTCAAAAACAACAAGTCTTCCCTCAGTATGTCTGCTATTAGAAATAGCTTTTAACCTGCTTAAGATGGAAAGTAGACACACCAAGATAATATTATTCCTATTCTCAAGTTCTCACCCTTTCACTTTTTGATCTAAAGTGGAAAATTGACCTTTAAGTATTTATTAGAGACAACCAAACCGTGTCCAATGGACCTTTGTGGCTAGCCATACTAGCTTATAGTAATTTCTATGTATGAATGATAAAAAGTCCAAAGATGAATTCATAATTTAATTCTAATTGGTGACATTTTTAATATTTCTCATTATGTCTTATGATGCTTGTATTCCTCCTCACAAATTCTAGATGCTACCTCAAATTTTCAGCCAAGTCTCCAGCTAGGCTGCACTTGAACAAGGTTTACAAGAAGACTTTGAAGTCACTGGTGCTGTGCATGTGGTTGAACACAGACCACAACTTTTACAGAAACAAGAAATACATTTTCATGCAAAAAGCCACTCCAAAACAAACCCAGGTTCAGATTTTTAACAGAAAAAAATTACCTATTGGAGCAGGTGAGGCACTGACACTAGAAAATGTATTTCTAATATATAGTTTCCCTTTCTATTTGCAGATTGTCCATTTTCACAAATATGTCCATGGCTCAAGGACTGATGTTTCCTGTAATCCACCTTTCAAACTGTAACAATTATGATTCAGTATCTGAGCACTGTAACTTGCCCTCAAAGCCTCACGCCCTATTTTTGGATTCCTGCTCCAAAAGAGATAACTTTCCTGCCTGAAACCAAATTTTATTCTATTACAAGAAAATATTTCATGGAATCCTTCTTTTCTGTGCTAGATTTTCTTTGTTGCTGTTGTTGTAGTGTATGAATATGTGCAAAGCAGATGCTGCTCCAGTGGAATCTGAGCACTGATACAGCCACCTCTCTCTTTGTCTTCATTCCTGCACATGTCAAAAATGCAGGGTGGTCCCTCAAACCTTTATATCTAAGTAAATGTCATGATAGTCACTCAACCTACTGTTAGTACTTTGTCCCTAACTATGGGACATAGCAACAGTGCATTTTGGCACTTGTTTTTTCTTGCCTCAAAAAGTGGGGGCTTTTTTGTCTTTCTACTATTAATTTTCAGTGCCCTTATGCCACTGCTGAAACTACTCACTATTCCGGTGCAACTCCATGGCACCTCTGAAAGATCAGAAAGAAATTATGAATCTGCAATCAGATCCTGAGACTTGCCAGAGCTGCAACATATTGTGGAGACCCTCTGAACTCCCATCATGCCCAGTATAGGAGTGTAGCTTTGTTCATCTAACTGTGAACCAGTTAGGGCTGAAAACTTCAGTTCAAAAACTCCTAAGCAATTGCTCTAATACCTTAACCATTTCTAGTCCCTTACTCTTCTTCCTGTTGCTGAATGCTACTAACACAAGTATATACAACTCTCCTAATCACAAGATTCTCCTCAGGAGGCGGATATTACCAACCATAACCATTTCAGAAGGTACAATAAGTTAAATTCATTCCCTTGACTGATCTAATCTTTAAATAGAGAGACTTTGAGCAGAAATGTGATGCAGAATCAGACCTAAGCAGTTCAGTGAGTAAAAAGACCACCACTTTCAAGTTAGAGTCAGAGTCCCTACAGCTTGGAACTTTGGGCAGAGAGAATGTTAAATGGGTGGGAGTGACCAGATCAATATGAGATTGTTTTGTGTTCTCCTACGCTAACCAATGCTAAGGCCATAAGACCACAGAGAACTGTGACGCTCTGGCAAACTTGTAAATGTGCAGGCTTCTTTGTGTTTCACCCTTTGGTAGCTATTCTAATGATCCTGAGACTTAACTCCCTGCATTTTCATTTCATACAATTTATTCTTCTAAGAATTTGTATTTTTCACATACTGGAAAAATAAATATTTCAGATTTATAACAAATATATATATATTTATAACAAACAGAAATTCCAGTTCTCTCTTAGATTGAAGAACTGCTTAATGCACTGCTTTCAAATTGTTGGGGGAGTGGGACGGAATTTACGTCGATTCTTTTTACGTGGTGCATAATATGTACAGTGACAAGGACACATTAAGTAGGAGACACATTAAGTAGCAAAAAAAACACGCAAATGTGTCACTCCAAAGAGATGACTCAGAGACTTGAAGTTAAGCTGCTGTTTAACTGCCTTGCTAAGCTGCCGTCCAAAATCACAGCATGCATACTTACAACCTTTTCACCTTTACATACTGACAGGATCCTGTCAGCTTCCTTTTTGAAGAGTTTAACACCTTTTCCATGCCCCAGGAGGAAAAAAAAAAACAAAAAAAACACGTATAATGGGAAAGAGACAAAAAGGATACAGAAATGTGAGAAACTTCACTTGGACAAGACTGTGGGCAACACCAAATTTTCATAGTGGAGAAGCATACATGGCTTTCACAGGAAAATAAATTTCCCCATTTTGTTCAACTAGTGTTTGATTTATGTGCCTCCTTTGATAAATATATGTATTTTTGTCAAACAGTGCTGTGTTCAGTAGGGCCTGATTTATTTTCATCTTAAAAAGAGGAAAAAATGTTTTTTACATGCAGTTCTTCCTAGCACGGACCAATCAGAACCTCTGAAGCAACCAGTTAAAGTAAGTGAGACTGGTTCCACAGTGGAACTGTAGAATCATAGAACGTCTCAGGTTGGAAGGGACCCATAAGGATCATCAAGTCCAGCGCCCTGCTCCTTTAGTTTTACCTAAAAGTAGATCGTATGACTAAGACCATCGTCCAGACACTCTTTGAACTCTAACAGGTTTGGTGGCATGACCACTTCCCTGGGGAACCTGTTCCAGTGACCGACCATCCTCTCAGTGAAGAACCTTCTCCTAATGTCCAACCTGAACTTCCCCTAATGCAGTTTCATTCCATTTCCTCGTGTCCTATTGCCGGTCACCAAAGAGAGGAGATCAGCACCAGTACGCTCCACTGCCCCCCTTGGGGAAGTTCTTCTCTTCTCCAAGCTGAACAAACCAAGTGACCTCAGCTGCTCCTCATAAGTCTTGCCCTCCAGGCCTTTCACCCTCTTGCTCACTCTCCTCTGGACACACTCTCATAGTTTGATGTCCTTCTTATACTGAGGTGCCCAAAACTGCACACAGAACTCGAGGTGGGGCCGCACCAGTGCAGTGCAGAGCGGAATGGGACAATCACCTCCCTCAACTGGCTAGCGATGCTGTGCTGGATGCAGCCCAGGACAAGGGTGGCCCTTTTGGCTGCCAGGGCACACTATTGATTCATATTCGACTTGCCATCAACCCAAACCTCCAGATCTCTTTCCAGCTTCTCATCCCCCAGTTTGTATGTATAAGCAGGACTACCCCATCCCAGGCAGAGAATCCCACACTTGCTCTTGTTAAATTTCATATGGTTGGTGATTGCCCAGCTCTCTAGTCTACCTAGATCTCCCTGTAAGCCTATGTACACTTGAGGGAGTCCACAGCTCCTCCTAATTTAGTATCATCAATCAGTACAGTTTACTTCTAAATATCCTTCACCAGAGCCCTCCCAGCTCCTTGTTATTAACAAGATCTTACACTTGCAATTGCAGTCCACCTGCTCATAAAATGTTTAAAAAAAAAAAAAAAAAGTTGAAGTTCTCTACAAGCTCATCTCACAGCACATTCCTCCATCTCTTGGTATACTGATGAGCTGGACAATTAATGAGGATTTAGTAAAATTGTGTTTCCGTTGCTAGCACTAAGCTTCCCCGCCTTTTCTGGTGGAATAGAAGGATTTCCTATTTTGTTAATGTGCTGAATTGCTCACTGCCTTACAATTTCATTTCAGCAAGAGAACTCAGAATTGTTGCTCCCCACTATTTATGAGCATGAATAAACATGCTTGGCAACGCAGCATGAGGCAGGAACATTGCCCTTACATCACAGGCTACATTATCTTCTACCTTAGCTTGGTCACAGCTTTCCTTTCAGTACAGTAGGAGCTGCAGCACAGTTATGCTTCCTACCGTGTGCGTCTCTATCTTTGGCCTGTAAATCACAATGCATCTCTGAACAGCACTTTACAACCTCTGCACTGCACAGAGCAGCGTGCGGGATCTGGCCCACAAAGCTCCGTGCTTCCATTTCCCTTACTTGTAAAATAGACCCAAAGTAGACGGTTGCTGTGAATCTGAACTTGTTAAATATTTCTAGTCTGCTTTAAATCTGGGAAAGTTTTTACACTGTCATTTATTTATTATCCTTGCCAGCCACCAGTGTGCAGTTTTCTGGTAGCCGTGCCTATATGCTCTGCGTAGACACACACAGCAGAAAAGAAAACAGCTGTGCTTCACCCACTTCCAAACACCTTGCTGGAGAAATCAGCAATAAGATCACTGTAATGAACCTTCTTCCTCCACCCTCCATTTCCCTGCCAGTGAGAATTTAGGGTTTACTTGGGAGAGGAATGATATTTGTCCTTCATGTATCCCTGAACTTGCTTATTTATCTTTTATAAATCAAATAACTCCCCTTTTAACCTGGAGCATTCCCCGGTCCTGACCCAGATAGTCTTGTAAAATAGGCCAGTCAATCATGTTCTCCTTCTCATTGCACAGGGTGGTAGTGGGAGAATAGAAAAACCTTCTGTCACTAAATCCTTTCCACCCACAGGCAAAAAGTCTTCACCCAATTAACTAACACCAGGTGCACACTTGAGTGCATCTGAGGTATGTGGTATACTTACTGGCTCTGTTCCTAACTTGGCAGACAGACGTGAAACCTGCCCCTGATTAGCCTATTTTACTGGAGCTGCAGTGAAGGGTGTCTCCCCTCTCAAGAAAAAAACCTTAGGTGTTTCTGTGTAAATAATGAGTGCCTTGACCATGCAAGACCCAGAGTACACTGGGCATTGAAAGGACTATCCTTTCTATCAACTGATTTGTCAAGACGGACACGTGGCAGCAATTCACTGCGAAACAAAACATATTAGCAGTGCCTGACCAGCATTTTGGGCAAATGCTGTCTATGTAGACAGTATCACAGTCCTTCCTACCTTTATGGATATAGGGATACTTAAGACCCTCTGGTTCCCCTCCAGGTTTGCCTTCTCACACATATATTTTTGCTCCGCCACCTTTAGCTAGCAGAGGAAATATTTTTAAATGTCTGTGGCCAAAATAAGTCCAAGTGCATACACATTTCAACCTCTGAATACAACTGATGTGGCTCTTCGGGGGCCTGTAAAGTTCCTGCCCAACCTGCTCTAGGTGACCCTGCTCTGGCAGGGGGGTTGGACTAGGTGATCTGCAAAAGGTCCATTCCAACCCTGACCATTCTGTGATTCTGTGAACCTCTGTCAGTTCCATTTTTAACTTAGAGGATTCCAAAGCATCAAGCATCCCTGAAAATCAGATGGTATAATTTGTAAACTTATCTTGAGTACAAAGACAATGAGTCACCCAGGATTAGCAAAAGATTTTAAATATTTCTCCCTGAATGTTCTTGTTCTTTATTAATATTCCATAAAAGTGGTGAAAGCTGGCAAAATTT
Source organism: Charadrius vociferus (assembly GCF_000708025.1). Taxonomy (NCBI): domain Eukaryota; kingdom Metazoa; phylum Chordata; class Aves; order Charadriiformes; family Charadriidae; genus Charadrius; species Charadrius vociferus. Next base: position 806,587 of record NW_009647212.1, read on the forward strand.
CTGCGGTCCTAGCCTGATCTGTGTGATGGACAAATTCTTTTGTGTAAAACTACTGGTTTATGCTCTTGTAGCAAAGCATCTTAACCTATAGCTGATGCAATAAGCTATATTCAAGACTTTACAGTTACTTCGTATGACTAACCCACTTAAATAGCTAAAATCTTGTAATTCTACCTAATATTGGTAACATGTACTTTCTCATTCTTTTAAGGCACTTACAGAGCATAGATGCTCAATACATAGACTAGACGATGAATTATAGCTACTGAACGTAGCCAACAGAATCAGGTTTGTGATAAAATTTTAACAGCTGTGAAGTTGCACTAAGTTGTCCCATTCCATGGATACAAAATTATTAAGTTATTATTAAGCAATTCTTGGAACTATTTTCTCTGCTACTTTCTGCTACCTTGGAACATCTAGGTCAAAACACAAGCCAAAATTCTTATCCTTGGATTTGGCCACTTGAGAGGGATACAAATCTGTCCGTGCAGGTAATTTGAGCTTGGCCTTCAGGTCTTCCTACAGGTCTATCACCTCTCTTAAATCATCAGCTCCCTCTGTTTTCTCTCTAACTAGAAGACATTGAGGACTATGTTTTAAAATCTGAGCGACTTAAATTCACATTTAACCATCTTTAAAAAATGCACCTTTCAGACAAATTGACTCTGATATAACCCATTCTACTGCGCTGCCTGGAATTAAAACACAAAACACATTGCGTGTGTATCCATCCCCCTGAAGATTCTCCTGAAGAGCTGGAATTCAAATCCTGGTCTGTAGAAGAACAGAAGAGCACAGGGTCAGCTCAAAGGTCCATTCAGCCTAGGACACCATTGTCCACTGGAGCTAGACGTGTGGCCCCAGGAAAGAAATCAGAAATTGGGTAAGTATAGAGTAACCCTTCCCTGGCAAAAACTCCCACTCTATAGAGATTATCATTTTAGAGAGTTGCTGTATAGGAAAGTTGTAACTGGACTGTTCTATTTAATATAGCCAAGGCTGTGTCTGTTTACCATGAATTTGTCCAATATTTTTTTTTTTTTGTAGTACAAGAAATCCACGATATTCTTGCAATGAGTTCCACAGTTTAGTTACAGATTTATGTAAAAAAACCCCAACCTTTTCCTTTGTTTTATCTTGCATTTGCTGTCAAGCAATACAAGTTCATGCTCCCTGCTTTTCCTATTGTGAGAGTGAATAATTTGCCTTGTTCATCTTATGTACAACTTCCTCTTTTATATGTCTCTATCATATCATTCTTCATCTTCTTCTATTCCAGGGTGACAAATCTTAACAAATTGAGTCTCTCCTTGTCTTTAGTGTTGCCCTGTAACTGCTTGTTGCCATTCACCATATCTTTGCTGATTCTTCCATAGCAATTTTGAGATGCAGTTGAATTTGGCCTATTTTCCTTAGAAATAAGCTGACAATTCTTCACAAAATAAAATATTAAATGCTGTATCCAAATATATAACGTCATATGTGCTAAGCTTTTTGTTTCTCAACTAGAATATTTCCACGCATTAAGAGAATTCCACATATTGTCTGCATAAAACAGACATGAATAAAGGCTTGTGCACAGCCTTGCACTTTTTAAGTGACATACTCCCTTTTACTTCGTATTTGGAAGTGTAACTATTCCTTTTAATCTTTATTTATCTTCCCTGCCCCAATCCCATATTGGAATTTGTCCTGTTAGTATGTTCTTCTGGCCTACAAGCAATATTTGAATCACCACTGGCCGTTTTTAAAAATCTTTGCTTATTTCAGGCTTTCTAATACGTGTCTTCCTATTTTGTCTAAAAAAGGAATTGCTATGGGTAACTTCTTGTAACCTGGGTGATAGAGGTGAGGAAAACCCAGATAACAGATTTTCTCTGAGGTACAGTTGGCATAATTATTGTCTTAATCTCAACATCCCACAATTTTCTAGTTTTTCTCTTCTCAGTGACACAATCTGAGAGGCATTAACACAGCTAAGGACAATGAGCAAGTGCAGAGAGTGAATGTTCTGATCCAATTCATGTTCCAGGGAAGCATGAGCTATATCCCTAAATAATTATTTAAGACTTTACACCAGGATTAGTTTTTCAGGAACTGGAGAACACGTCACAAAATATATATATTTTTTTTTTTTTCAGTGAGCCACCCTCTAGTGATTTTAGGTGGTGGAGGAAGTGATCATACAGATCAGAAAAATGCCAAGTGAAAAACAGCAATTAAATTTTGGGCCTCATACCTACTAGTACATGTAGTCTTATTTCAGTAGACCCAGGCTAGTTTATACTAAAAGCCATTAGGAATTCAAATGGACACCAAACTCTTCCACCTCCCCCTACAGTAACATCCATATGGCTTTCTACATACTGTTGCAAATTCAAATCACTGAGGAATTCCATGCAGTGCTTTTATCCTCTCACCTAACAAATCATCTATAAAGCTAAGTACCCTTCACATGGTATTTGTATTAAGGGGTCATCTACTGTTTTCACAGACAGCTATTTGTTATTGGCATGTTTACGTTCTGCATATAAATAGCACAGATTTATAATCAAATATTTTTTTGCAAAGTCAAAACATTTAGAGGAACTGGATGAAAAAGTGACTGGAGGCAAGTCTTTGCCATCTACTTTCCCACTTCTCCACGGCCTCTTCTTAATGGTAGCAGGCCATCTATAGATTTCTAGGAGTTAAGTAGACATCTACCCTGCTCATAGGGCAGATAAATCAGAGTTTATGCAGTGTTGTTTGAAGATTTTTTTTGTATGCCTATTAGCAGAGGTAGAGGAAACAGAGTGGGAGGGAAGGGATAAAAGCCTGCTGACTCTGCAGGTTCCATCCTGTAAGTTCAGGCAGTTTGCATGACCCCCCCAACCCCTCCACCACTATATGTCAAAGGTGACATCTTTGCAATAGTTTAGACTGCTTTTTTCCTGTGCCTTGTAAAAAACATTAGGGCAGATGAATGAGTGAACCAGTCAGGGAAAAGATAATTCTAGATTTTTCTCTTAAAATGGACAATAGGAGATGTTTTTGTAAGACTGTAAAAACAGGGTGAGTATATACCGATACTTCCCACAGCGCTACAGCAGATGCCAGAAACCTGTGTCTCAAGGACTCTCAGAGCAACATGCAGTTTCATTTTTAATTCAGCTGCTCTGCTTTGAATTCTATCACTTCAACCGATGGTGTTTCAAACCCCTATAAACTTTTTCCCCATAACCTCCTAAGGCATGATGCTCCACGTGTTTTATGAAGGAATAGCTCCTTTGGCTGGTTTCTACGCAGGATCCAGGAAGCACATGTGAGGAGTGCAAAGGGCAGATTTATCACCCAAAGCCCAAATCTCTTGAGTTTCTTGATGCTCTTGATGCATACCTTCTTCAGAATGCCAGAGGAAGTAAATTCTGAAATGGCTTTCAGAGTCTGGGCTACCACTGTGTGCTGTTCATTTTCAAACCAATGGCAGTGTTAACAATTATTTTAATGAAAGATAAGTCAGCTTTTAATTTCACCCTATTACGTCTAACAGTTCTTTTTCCTTTTTCAATATGTAAACTCTTCATCAAAGCATCAAAGCAAATATACTAAACTTGTTCAGCAGCTTTCTTTGATTTTATTTCCCTGGATAAGAGGCTGACATAAACCTCATCATTAAGGGTCACAGAAAATGAAGAGAGCTAGAAAGGCTTCACATACAGATTTGGAGCCACTTCATGTAACAACAACCTGCTTGCAAGGCTGAGCTTTTCTTCCTTAGTTTATGCAACTTAACGCTTCTTTTGTGAAGCCATTGAAGACAGCACAACAGAAGTGTGTTTTGTGAGGTGCTTCTCATAAAAAACACTGCACTATTGCTTTACATAACTCAGCAGCTATAAGTAGTAAGTAGGAAGGAAGGTCCAGGGCCAAGAGGGAATTCAGTGTTTTCTGATGAGTGTGGGAGTTGACAGACTAGATGTGCTCTGGGAGTCTGGAGGTCAGGGAGAATGTTCTGCGCTGTCAGTGGTGCCGCAGTGCAGGACTCTGACCAGATTGGTTTAGATACTCTGCACACGGGGAGGTTAATGCGTAATACAGGATTTTAAGATATTTTAAGTTACATGGGATTTTGATTTACCAGAGAGAAAAAAAACAGGAATGCATGTGAATTGCAGAGCAAGTAAAAATTGCACTTAGCAGGGTGCAGCAATTGCAATATTCAATTGAATCACAATACAAACAAGAATTTCCTTACTGAGCTCTATCATATCCTCAGCACCATGACACCAAACATCCCCTGTCACTATGAAGCATACATGGGTTGAAACCAGCTCAAGCCCATTGCTTTCCTCAGAGGTCTTTTGCTTGTTGCTCAGTTTGGATTCTCTATGTGACAGGGTGGGGTTTTTTGCATTTTATTGACTAAGGGATGGACAGTTACCAAACAGCTGATATAACCACTCCTACAGAGCAAAGGCTTCCCCTCTGCCCCCCCTTGCCATGAGTTCAGCATCCTTTACAACAGCCACGGTTAGTCACTCCGCACATTCTTCCCCAAGCTTCATAAGCACATGGTCCTTGGCCATCTCCTCTGAGCCTTCCATTGTAAGGGCTCAGTGATCAGTTACAGGTGGACATATCAGAGAAGGATCAAGAAAAAAAGCAGATGTTTACTGAGCAAAGAATACAGAAAGGAAAGCAAAAAGTGCTAAATTCTACCAGCTAATTGCAATCAAAGGCTAGTGAACCACAATATAATATAAATGAGGATAAGAAGAAAAGGTCAAAGGAGCTGCAGCAGCTGTTCATGCCTCTATGTAGGTGTAGATGGATGAAATATCCAAATGGCTTTGGATGGTTTGCTTCATCTGTCATCTTTCTGTTCCTGTGAGAAAATAACTTCCTTGTTTCTGTGACTCCTACTATCTGCTAGACCCCAGCAAGTTAATAAGAAATCTCTGTTATTCTCATACAGTGCAATAATTTCAAAATCATCAGAAGTTTTTGCTTAGTTTAAAATAAACCTTTTCTAGAGCTTTACCAAATATCTCAGACTTACAGAAATGTGCTGATATTTTTGTGAGAAAAGAGGGAAATGAAAGTAAAGGGAAGTTGTTTGTTTGTTTGGTGGTGGTTTTTTGCCTCCCTCTCTGCCTCTAAAAGGGTTAAATTGATATTTGGACTACAGTTCATAGCGGGGTAAGGTGAGCATGAGGGGCTATTGCTATGTGCAGACTGATTTCCCTGTTTCAGCTCAACAGCATTTTTAAGTCTTTGCCATTTGCCCAGCAGCTGTGTTATCTCATAAACACAAGAATTTTCACTAAGGGATGTCAGCCTCAGCAAAACTATAACAAACAAACAATTTAAAGACGAAGTTTGATTAGCGGAATAAAAGAAGGATCTGCACAATTTACTCATCTACCCCAACAAACCTTCGTCTTTTGTAAGCCTCAGACATTTGCCTAAACCCAATGATTGCCTACTATTTAAAAACAAAAAGGAAGTATTATGATTTCCAGTCTTTTTAATGTAAAGTCCTGCACGTAAGACACTTTAAATAATTGGACAAAATGATGGTATAAAACTCATCAGGACATACTGGCGATTCACACATTATCATCATTGATGGGCCCAGGTGTATCAGAGCCCAGCAATTGTTTGTCCTTGTTTTGTTTTGCATTTGTCCCTCCTCATCCCTCTCCTCCATGTGGTTTAGTTTTATAGTATTTGAAAAATTTAGAAATGGCAGCATGTCAAAGCAGTTCTAAATAAACACGGTTTCAATTTAGAGTAAATGTTTAGGCTGAGAGACAAGAGAGACAGCCTCGTTTAGCAGCCAAGACATTGGTATGGCAGTTACAAGAGACTGATTCCATGTTTAGCTTTCTCATTTATCTTTTGAAAGTTCTATACCACGCTTCCTTAGAATGCCTATTTGCACTACAGGACCAAGTGGATAAAAATTGTCTAGATTTTATGTGTGTATAGTGGCTAGTATGATGATATTCTCAACTCAGTTAGCACGTTGATGCACTATCATAATGAAAATAATAAAGGTAAGAAATTTATGCTGCTGAAAAGCAACTTGTGAATCACTTACCTACTTTGAATGCTTACTTTAATTTTGAAAAATAAAGAAAAAAAAAAGAGTGTATCATCACATCTTTTGTCTTACGATGAAAAGAATCAAGCTCTCCACTGTGCAAATAGGTCTCAAAATAGCTTTCATTATCTTTGGAACTCTGATGTCACAGAACAGTTTTCGTAACTCAATATCACATCACATACCCAGCCAGCTTCCTAACAACTTTTATTCAACACTGAACACACCCAGAAACACCCTAAATAACTCTATGCCTCTGCAAATTTCTGATAACTCACAGTCCAGCTGAGTTACAAGAGAATAAACATTTCATGATCACCATAAAGAGAAAGACAAATCCTCCCCAAAGTGCACTAGTGGGAATTTAGAAAGCTTTCAAGCAGCATTAGTTACCAGTACTACAAGCAAGAATTTCTTGGATCTTATTTTAGTGTAACAAGTCTGTATTTAAGTATAGTATCAATGAGAGCAGCCTAAGCATTTTAATGTTATTGTCTTGTAAAATATTTAGATAGTAAAATTTTCATAGTTCATTAAAATATATATTACGTTTGCCCTCTTCTTCTTTAGGGGTTAGATTTGATGACATATGATGTAAGAAGGAGACTTGCAAAGTCTTTTCCAAGTAGGAAAAAAGTATATATTTAGAAGTTATTAAAATAATCTGTAAAGTATAGGAATCCTTGTCAAAGGTCTCATCTAAACCTTCTCTCTTCATTAACCCACAAAGCTCAAAAGTGGTATATGATTCGTAATTAACAAAGTGAATCTTTCAGTTAAGCACGGCATTTTCCTATTTGTTTCTTATTTAAGAACATGACCAAAGTTTTGTAAAGCTATCTACGAATAATCTCCCCAGGGAAGTGGTGGATTCCCCAACACTGGACACTTTTAAGATTCAGCTGGACACAGTGTCACTTTATCCAGACCGTGCTTTTGCCAAGAAATGTTGGACCAGGTGATCCTTGAGGTCCCAACCTGGTAGTCCATGATTCTATGATCTATTTTTTCTTAATATTCAGAAATAATTTCAAATTAAAATAATTTTCAAATAATTCTCATCCAATGGATTACTTTTGCACTGCAGTCTATTTTTCTACAGTGAATGGATGGACAGCTAAGTCACATGGAACTATTTCTGTCTTGGATGATTGGCTAAAACTCTCTTAATCAAGAGAAAAATATGGTTTAAAAAAAAGCAATAAATGGTTCTCCTACTATCACAAAGTCAGCCACTTCCCAATACATTTTATGACAAAAATCAACTCAGACCTATGTCCAGAAAGAGCCACTGAAGAAAGGTAAACAAAGTTGAAGAGAAAACACCAATTTTTTTGGAATTTAAATGCAGGCTGTTTTCACTGCATTCAATCATCAAGACACTAACTTATGAAGTGTTCCTACATTTCCTGATCATTGCTAATCACTAATCTATTGAATTAACACTGAGTTTGTTGAGACTTTTAAGGCTGCTGTGCCATCTCCATGGGGAGTGTTTAGCAAATAGGAAGCCTGATCAAAACTTTTTATATGTACTGAAGATACTACGGTGGGATGAAGCCCACCATCAGTCACGCAAAGGTGTTACATGACATCTATCAAAATAACCCATCTATACAAAACCAAGGGCCTTCATGTTTGCAGCCATTTATAGCTATAGGGTGATAAATAAAAAGCTGAAATGTATTTGGAAATAATATGCATAAAATTCATTGGATAAAGGGGAAACGCATGGAAAGAGAGACACTCCTCTGATGGCTTAGAACAGAAATGCAATCCATCCGAGTCCATTTTGGTCAGCTACGGCCACATGATTTCTCAATTTGTGTAAGAGTTCTTGAATTAAAAACAAAAAAAAGGAAGAAGAAAAGATAAAACAGTGGGTAATTGGGCTCTTAAAGTGCCCATTCTAGGCCTCATGCTGTAATACCACTTGGATTTTTAATAGGTTAGATAAAGGTTGTGCAGTGTCATTCTACAAGCACATGCTATAAATGCCTCATTCTTTGAAGTATAAACTATTTACTCAACACTCACAGCAGAAGGAAGTTATATTATTCCAGAATAATATCCTACTCTCCCCAAATAAAGAAATATTAAGATGATTCTGAAGGAACTGAAATTTATTGCTTTCCTTTTCAGGATATGGTTATGGTCTTTTACGTTTTATTTAGCTTATTCAATTTCCTTAAGGTCTAATTCCAAGTTAGCAAAAGTGAGTAGACTCTATTTTTTAATAAACTTTTTTCTATACTGATTCAAGCCCTAAATCTTTTCCCCGTAAGTCATGCCTTCCAACTCTAACTTAGTATATCCTTTTTGGAATTCTGAAAGGAATTCCCTGAAACATGATTTTCCACATCTCTAACAGAATTTCTAACTAATAAAATTACTCTGCAGTCCCTTTTTATTTTCCATAAATTTCAGCCCCTTTTAAAGGTATGGAAGCTCTTTTCTAATTCAGCTAACTAACCCCACCTAAGACTTCTGATATATCTAGAAAGGAGACTTTCAAAGACACAAACAGGAGCCAGGAACCTACATTCCACTGACAGCTAATAGGGACCGGGCACCTGTGCCTTTGAAAATCTCCCCCCAGTCAATCATGTTTGACAATTATTCATCAACTTTTCCTACTGTTGTACTGAAAAAAAATGTGAGCTGTCACTTTCAAGCACGTTCCTGTACACAAGAGCAGCCAAATCCATATCGATCAAAGTGACATGTTTGTAGTGCAAAATAAACTGAAACATCTATATAATTTATGGCTTGTTATGTTTGGTGATAAACAGATGCTTTAATTAAGTTTGAGCTTCAGAGCCTTTTAAACCTACTGCCTGAATTTTATCACCTATAAATAAAAAGGTCTTTGGAAAGAGGAATAGATAAGCATGAGTATGGATTTTGATTACAGATGTGGACTTAAGTCCCAGCAGTTACAGCAAATAACATACTGCTTGCCCCTTTAAACTACAGTTACCTGCAGAAAACAGTCTGTTATGCTCAGTTCAAGAGAACAGAAGCGCTGAAAACTTACAATAGCACATTTTGGCAAGGAAGGAAGTGAAGTAACTGCAAAGATACAAGGTTTCCAAACAGCATCTGGATACAGCAGTAACCTTTAACCTTGTCATCATCTATAGGTGTCCCAGGCCCTGTTTATTAGCAGTTTTGGTAATTAGATTCTGAAGTAAAGTAATATAAAGTGCCGGTGATATCACAGGGCAGATTCTGATATGGATGAGCACCTCAGTTCCTCTTTCACAAAGAAAGGCTGAAGGCTTTGGAATTCATAATGCACTTTTATATTGGTACTTCCAAATATTTCTGCAGTGAATACTAAGCTTGCTTGTGCTTAATTTTGCCTCCTTTTAGGTGGATGAAAATAGAGGCACTATATGGTTATGGGTAGAATGCATCACTTAGATGCGTAACTTTTGGGTGGCTAATCAATATAGAACCATTCTATACTCAAGGGAGAAAATCAGGCAACTAGAGTGAGGTTTTAATACTATATATGTAGACGTATATATCAAAAAAGCTTCACGAATTGCCCTTTGGATGCTCCCATGTCTCTCTAATGACTACAGAGAAAGGCTACAGACTCACTTGGACTAGAAGGTTAATTCCTAAAATTTATTACGTAAAATTTGTTGAGGCAGACTGTAAGCCAAAAAAACTTTTCTGACTCTTACAGCAATTTATTGGCACAGCTGGACAGAGAATCCTAAAGTCCCAGGTAGATTTTCTATAGCTTTGGTTTACCTTACTGTCTCTGGCCCATCCCTTAACAAAGTCTCTAGTCATGGTATTATTTTAAACAGCTTTGTAGGTTTCAGGGAACGAGAAATGTGGAGCATCATTTTGCTATACTTTAAACAAATCTTAGATCAATATAATGGTTAAGTTGAGACAAAGCTATAGCAATAGAGGATTTGTGATGAATTATTTCAGGGACTTGTAATTATTTGTCAGTCTCAAAAAAAGATGTGACCTTGCATCATTTTAAGGCAAAGGTTGTGTTCAGTTTTGGCTGTTGGAGACGTCTAGCTTTCAGATTTTTGTTCTTATTCAGGCCTGGAAGTTAACATTAAATGGGAAACTAATAAACTGTCTTCAAGTACCACCATCAAAAAACCAAGCTTGAAATCCCTCTAATTCTGGCTTCTCATCCCCTCTACTTAATCCTCAGACATCTTGTTTACTAAATAGATTTTACATTGTCTTTTTTTCCTGTAAGAGGTGTAGTTTATACCATACCCCAAGCTAACTAGCTTTGAGAAAAATAAGATAAAAGTGGTGCTAGACATTGTCAAGCAGAGAGCGCAAACATTAAGAGAAACAGTCCAGTAAAGAAGGCAGAGCTAATGGATCTATTTGGAATCTGTTTATCGGCGACTTGTAAACTTTGCCATCATGACATAATACCTCCAAGCTCAGAAACAGGTTATGCTGTTACTGTACACAACCTGATGACACAGTTGTTCTGAAGAAAATTCCCCCTCCTTTCTTTCAGATGATGGAAAAGAAATTATCCTTCCCACAGTTTCTTCGTATCTAACCCTAACTTTCTATGTCCACTTCTGAAATGTCAATATTCAGAGATATTAATGTGCCAAATTTTAACTAATTTATGTCAGTTTTGATATAGCATCCATTTCTGAGACTGTAGGGCTGAGCACCTGCTCTAAGACTACCAACCAGCCTGAACATGTTTGTCAAAGCTGATAGCAAAAAGAACTTTAGTTTATTAACTCTGGCCTGTCACACAAAACACTCAAATATTCATCATGTTTTTAGGTAATTTTATTATTGCTTTCCAGGTATTGATTAAAAAGGTGAACATCTCTCACCATTGTGAAAATCCAAAGGAAAAAAAAAATCAGGTTCAGTGTGAGAGTTCAATAAAAATTCTGCTCAGCAGAAAAGACTGGGTTGGAGGGAAAGACCAAGAAAAA
>NW_009647212.1:817651-837044 GCF_000708025.1 Charadrius vociferus
AGGGAAAGATTGGGAAATGGTTGATTGTTGGTGTACTTTAATTCAGTTATATAAACATATGGTAGGACCTTACATCTAATTGGCATTTATTTCTTTTTTGTCATCTGTTAAAAAAAAGGAAGAAGCATGTGGATTTTTGAGGACATGCTAGGAAAATTGTGTGAGACACAACTTTTCAATGATCTACAGAAATGATTTTTTTTTTTTTTTTTTATTCAAAAGAGGAATTAACTAAGAGAGAGAAAGAGAAAGAATCTGTGAAGAGCCCAAAGAATGCAAATAATGGTTTTGGAAAAGATAATTTTTTTTTAATCACATTTGCTATTCTTGAAATTACAAAAGCATGGAAATTTAAATCGAAAGTAAAAGGAAACACACCAAAAAAAAAAAGAAACAGAAGTGATTTTCAGACAATGAATAACCTGTGGAATTAATTTCCAGATGATTCTACACTGACCATGGAATTGATAGCATCAAAATACATCAGAATCCATAAACGTCCAGTCCACAAGGAATAATTTTCCATATGTCATATTTAAGGTATCTTGAAAATAAAGGAAGGGATTCTCAATTAGGATAAAATTCATCTTGGACTCCTGGAGTCAGTTTTAACATCTCCAAGGTTGTTTTCATGATCCATTCTCATTTGATCCAAAAAGGTTAGCACAGTTGATAATATAAAACAATTTTACAGGCAATAAAGCTGTCAAAAAGAAGAGCAAATATTCATTCTCTAACACGTTTTACTTGGTTATCCTTGTTGGTTTTTTGGATAAGGATGATTATGATTGCTATTATTTGCTGATTTAAAAAGGTGAGATGACACAGGACAAGTTAAGAAATATTTTGTACTGGATTTGGCAAAAGTCTAATATTTTCTCAAAGAGAAGTTGTTTCCATGGTACACCTCTTAGTTTTTGTATCACAGGCAAATGAAGAATTTAAAACAAAGATGCCTCTTAATAACTAAAACACGGGGAAAAGAGCATGCTGAGCCTCCACTGACCCACCACATATTCACAAGCATGACAAATTTGTTGAAAGCCAAGAATAATATGTACGTTATTAAAAGTTCATAATGCTTTGAATTTGATTTCCTCTTACTCTTCTATCTTTAATGGCATCCAGTTATTCAGGTGCAAAAGCTGCTCGATGGTACCAAATTATGTTTAAATGTCCCATTTTTGTGCATATTACAGATACTTATCACATTAGGCATAAAAAAGGATCTTAGCAAACGCTGTTAGCTCGTGGTTAGAATGAATCTCTTAAATGTCAGACCTGGTGAGTCTTTTAAGTCACATGAATTGTTCCAAGGATTTAAAAATGCAGTCAAGAAATTGCTGTGCACTGTTTGTATTAATAACATCAGTTAAAATATGCACACCTATTCTAAACTTATATATCTACTCTGTATATAGTACATATTTATATCAAGATAGAAAAGAATCGGGTGTATAACTTAAATGTGATTGGCTTCAACTTTTCAACTGTTTGGAAATCCCAGCTTATGCTGGATTAAACAGCAGCAAAAAATGTCGAAGACAAATGTTGCCTTCTGAAAATTTTATTTTGCATTCTTACACAGAATATCAATGATACATATATTGATATATAAAGAGTGTGACTATACATCAGCTTAGTCTTGACTTTATTTTAATTATTTAGAATTCATCATTGGTGGGTGATGGGACATGTTAGTCATAATTTAGGAAGAACTCTTCCTTTAAAAAAAAAAAAATACTATGGCCTATAAATAAGAGGCTAGAGATAACAATAACAACAACAACAACAAAAGCATTAGAACAATAACAATAACAACAACAACAAAAGCATTAGAACAAAAAAGCAAGTATTGTGGCTTTGCAGAAGCGATGGGAATTTCACATTCCTTAACAATTTTTAAAATCTCCAAATGCTCTTGTGAAAGGGAAAGTACTTTAAAGCACTGTTGAAGCTGATTCTCGATTCTCATTTGTCACCAGTTGGTGCAAATGAATCAAAGGAAATTCAACAAAAAGACAGTCTATATTATAAACACACACATACACGAGTTTGTTAAATATACAACAGGCACAGACTGCTTTCTATTGCACTTCCTTTGCTCTGTCTATCCACGCTGCATAATGAGGAAATCCAGTATTCAGAATCGGAAGTGCACAGTAGGGTGTTTGAAAGCAAGATCTAGATTTTAATTTGAAACACCTTGCTTAATGACATAACTTTTCATAGGTGAGACTGGTAAAATACAGAAAAATGGATTTTTTCTATATCTCACAGAACAATAACCTTAGGCTTGGAAAATATAGACTTAAAGCATTTCATCTTTGAATTACTAATTCTGACTTTGAGTCAGAATACATAACCTGCTTTGAATCATGACATGACGTCCATATCACAAAGCCCAGTCACTCATACAGAACACAAATTAAGTATGATCTTGTGGGAAAACTGTAAAAAATAAAATATTTATTTAGCATATTTAAACTGTGCAAAACTACCAATTTCTCTTTAGGTAACTATGTGTGAAAAAATGCAATTCTGCCTTCCAGAGCTTTCTGCACATCTCCAGGTATATTGATTTGAGGTAGTCTGGAAAGGTTAGGGTTTTATTTTCACAGAAACCAAACTATTTGCTGTCTGAAATAGTAGCGGGCTATTCATCAACTATTATAATTTTCATGTGCAAGTTTGATGAGACTGAAAAAACATTTAGCAGCTTTGTGAATGTAGAAGGACCAGTCTCTTGTAATATGCAGATCATATGACAAATGACCTATTTCAAAAGGAAAATAAATAACCTGCATTGTACACCTGTCTCCGTAACATCTCTATCGTCAGCAATTTACTGCAGGAATCTGAGTGGCTGGATGTAAGTGGATTGCTGAAGAAGGGGAAGAGAACAAGAGAGTGTAAAAACTTCTTAATGATGAGAGTCAAATAAAATTGAATGAGGGTCTGTAAGCTTTATGCCATGGCTTCTATAACATAAAAGCCAAATGAAAGGACTGCTTTGCCGGAGAACAAAAGGTTCTGCTTTAAAGGGGAGTCAAATATTTGCAAGAAATGCAAAGGCTGTCTGAATTTCCTTGAAATTTTACAGGTTAAAAATCTGAACAGTCACATCCAAATCGAATTTAGCTATTTCTTGTAAATAGGCCAACATTTTTTTCCTGGTTTGGAGTTTTACTGTAAGACAAAGACAGTCTAACTTCATTAAAAGAAAACTTGTACCTCTCTTTCAAAGGCACTAAATGCAGACTGTGTTCTCATGCTAAAATTAAAAATGTTTAGCATGGTTTAGCTAATTCATTTGATGGGATATATTGATTACAATGGAGGTTCCTTTGAGGCTTAGGTTGGTTATTCAGTGAAACTCAGGACATACGTATCAAACTGAGCAGAAAGACAAATAGAGCTGCTGAGCTGAACATTTTACATTGCTTTATCCTACACTTAAATCAACAGCAATTTATCTATTTCTCAGTGGGAACTGTTTTCAAAAGAGGGAAAGGGGAAACCGGAGTGGAGATGCAGAGTGGGACAAGTACTACATTTGTATCCTTGGTCTGGCAGCTAGTAGCAGACAGACACAAATGTATTATTCATGATTAATATTGTTTCACTCATTATAATAATATTCATTATAATAATATTGTTAATATAATAATATAGAATAAAAATATTCTTAATGTAATATTCTTAATAATAATATTGTTTCATTCATTACATTTATTCATGAAAGTGGTGTTCATTGTGCCTAACTGTGGATGTGCCAGTTTGATCCCAAACATGCCACAGTTTGATACCTTATTGCAAAGACAGCAAATAGCCTTGGGCACATGAACTGTACTGTAAACTGCAAGAATAAAGTTCTTCAAAGGAAACTATGCATTTTTTTTCCTCAAATGGTGTGAACCATTCATATGCATCATCAGATAGATTACAGTAGAAACTCAAGGAAACTACACATGAATAAGCCTTAAATAATCAAAAGGCATAAAGAGATTAAGTTTCTAGTCTTCCTGATTTTGGATGCCACTGGTGTAAATAAGAGAGAGACATTAATTAGCTGCATTGAATAACATAGCTATACGTAAGCAAAGAGTAACAGGAAGACTGTGTAAGGGGTGCTAAAACGAAGGGAACATTATCTTTATATTAGGGAAAAAGTCAAATTAATCAAAAGTCATTCTAAAATAGTATTTTGGGGGAAACTTAACTTAACTTGAGGCATCTGAAATGAGTAAGTGTACATCAAAGTTAGATTATTTTTTTTAATTTCATAAATATTTTTCAGAATTCTATATTCAGTGATATATCAATTTTACGTTCTCCCTTGTTTATGAATTGTGGAACAGCTGGCCCATTTAACAGGCAAAAATATCTCCCAAAGTCATCTTGCATGGACTATCCAATCTAACTTTAGAAATCACATCTCTGTCTACATCAGTACATTATAGCAAAGCTCAAGGGAAAAATTCAAGCTGTGACTCCCCTATTATAAATGAAATCCGATGATCAGATAAAGGGCTTAGATCTCTGAAGTTAGCTTCCCACTTGATTAAGTAAGCTTTGGTTTGATTACAATTTTGTTGTTCATCATCCAGACTATCTTTTTTTCTTCTACAGGATCTTGGGGAGAAAAGAGATTCCTAAAAACGTCTTATGCAGAGTGGCATGTTGCATTTAAATTCTTTAGTGTTTGGAGAAACTATCTATTAGATAATGCTTAGGTGAAAAGATAGTGAATAAAGCACAGACAAAATAAATGAGTTGCTCATTATGTATTTTATATGTTGAGAAGTTTGGAAGGCTACACATGTAGAGTGGAAAAATAAGGGGTAGGAAAAGTATGTTACTCAACCTACAAAAAATTACAAATTAAGAATGTTAAGCCACAGTGGATAAGAGCTATATACAGCCCAGCATTTTGTGTCTGATAACCATCAGAAGTGATGGACAACAAAAAAAGGAAAGGGCATTAAAACATGTTATTTCACATGAGTTTTCTCCCAGTTTCTAGTGACTTAGGGGTCAGGATGGATTTTGCTCCTACTAACTTGTCCAGTCTTATCTTCAACTTACATGTTTTTTTACTGTCCACAATGTCCTAGAAGGAATTCCACAAATTAACTACACGTTGCAAGAAAGGCCCACTTCCTTTCACTTTCTTTTGACCTGCTGTTTGCTAACTTCATTTGATGACTCACAATAATACATAAACTGCCTGTATTTCTGCCACACTTCTGCACATGCTCCAAGCCCAGGCAGAGATGTTAGAGAGTCAGGGTTTTGTGGAGTTTGGGGTGGGTTTTTTTGGTCAAGCAAACAGTTAAATTAAATTCAACATATTTCAGAGGAGCTAGAGTCCAGATTCAGCTCTAGCAATGACTAAACAATAGATAACTTCAGAAGTTATCTAATCATGCTCTTCCCTTGTTAACTCTAAAAATTGCCATTGGCAAATCAACAAATCATAGCAAATG
Organism: Charadrius vociferus; assembly: GCF_000708025.1. Lineage (NCBI taxonomy): Eukaryota > Metazoa > Chordata > Aves > Charadriiformes > Charadriidae > Charadrius > Charadrius vociferus. The sequence continues at coordinate 823,141 of NW_009647212.1, forward strand.
GAGCATCAAAAGTTCTAAAAGTGATGAGTGTAAACACATCGATGATCAAAATTCAAAGAGAGTTTGCCAATTTTTACTGATAAACTAAAATAAGCTGATAAATGTTTAGTGAATAACTTGTAGTAGAAACCTCTCGAGTCATGATTTTCCTCATGCTGTTTTATGCATCTTCTAGCTTTGATTGCATAGGAAGCATCATGAAAGCATTTAAGAGTATTCTAACAAGGTGTATGTGTCCATGGGGGAAGATGTGTGTGTTTGTTAATACGTACAGGCTAATGCTGTCTTCTGTTGGACACTCAAAACTATTCCAAAATTGTTTTGTGTCATATCTGTGTCAGTTCAATATACTACTCCAATCAACCTGCAGATTCCATGTGTTGTTGGGCTATTCCTAACCCAGTATTAATTTTTTGAGTTGCCATGTGTTCTAAACATGTAGCGTATCATGCAATAATAACATAAAGTTATTTGTCTTCTCCAGCAAGAGAAGGTGTAGGTTGCTCCATGAACAGCCCATCGAGTGAGAAAAGGTAGAAGAGGAAGATCACTGGTTGGTTTTTTTTTTATTTTATTTTATCTTTAAGTTAATGCTATTTATCCAGAAAACAAATCTAATTAAAGATCCTGATAATCAATTAGAGTGAAGACTTAGATTCGGATTATATGCTTCCACAGATCTAAATGCAACTAAGGATTGCTTTACAATGCAAAATTTTAATACTTTGGTCATTCATCTTTTACATAATTCCCTCTCTGTAGCTATAACACAACCTTTTGAATAAATCTTCTTTTACCATTGATCTTTCAAATTTACACTTTTTTTTTCCCTTAATACTTTGGATTTTTTTATGTTGGCATATATTATTTGAAATTCTGTAACAGATTAGTCATTTAGAAAACTTTTTTTTATTACTTCTTTATAAATGTCAAATAAAAATTAGTTTGACACTACTTCGATAGCTAATTTGACTTATCACTTTAAAGAGACTTTCAGCAATGGTAAAAAAGAACTTAGAAGTATAATGAACACACTCAAGTTACTAATGGATGATTATTCCTACATCCAATATACCTTCTCTATCCAGGCACGTAGTCAATTCCAAGAGACCCAAAGAGTCCTGAAGCCAAGAATGTTTTCACAGCAGCAATGCTCAAAAGCAAGAAAGCACTCTCCCTACCAAGTCAGTCATGCTTGCTCTGGTATTACTATAGCCTGATCAATCCCAATTTCTTCAGGAAGGGAGAACTAGGTTAGAATAATCAATGGTTTAATAAGTTCCCTTCTGCCTGACATGAGTCTGAAAAAAATTTGGATGAGGAAGGAATGAACCAGTCTTCAGAATCACAGTCCGAGTAGTATGAGTGCCCCATCAACCAGGCTGAGGCACTACTTCTCACCCACGTCAATACACACTTTAGAAACATCATTAGTCTTTCTCATTTCTTTGGGAGAGTTTTCCAGGCTGTGGCTGCCAAGTGGAGCGAGGAGACTTCTGAAGCTTGGCATCCTGTGACTCAGAGTATTTCAGATTCTTGGTGAATACACAGCGTTTAGACAATTCCACGTGGTTTTGAATCTCATTCCAGTGTACCTTCTACAGACAGCTAAAGCGCCCACCGCACAGTCAGAATTTCCAAATGGCAATGGAGCAGCCAGATTCAGTACACATTAGTTACTGAACCTGGCCACAATTTCCTTCTATTTCCACAAAATTTAAATAACTAGGATGTGAATGAGATATACACAGCCCAGTGTAGGGGAGCGGGAAGTAGTGATGAAGGTCAGCAGCAAGTGTCAATGAGCTGATCCAAAAGGAAAACATGGTAACAAGTAACAACAGAGAGGAGCCCTAGTGTATATATACCCAAACTATGTCAGCTTGCTCTGTTCCTTCTCAGGTTTGAGTCTCTTAAGCAATGCCACAGCCTATACATATATCACTGTCCAAATAGCTACATATCCTGGACGTACATATTAAACATTAAGTAAACACAAAACCAGAAGCAGCGGCATTTTTAAGTAAGCAGGCCTAATCCAAATCTCCAGATGCTGACCGTCTTCTGCTTAGAGGTGCAGATTTACATTTGAACTTCATAGGTCACTCTGATTTTATCAAAACTAAGAACTCCACATAATTCTACATATTGCAGCACTTCTTTTCTATTTCTAAAACCAGAAATATCTTTTCTTATCCTTAATATCTACTTGTGACAATACACAAAATAGTTGGCCTCTGCTAGCACAAAATTACCAGGCCAAACCCTTAATCAGAGTAGGTTCAGGTAAATATGTGCTTTAAAAGAAGGATTCCTTAAGTGTCCACAGTCAATAGAGGAAAAAAAGGAGGAAAAAAAAAAAAAGAAAAAAGTAAAAAAAAAAAAAAAAAAAAACAACCATGGCATGTGTCCAACTGTATGTTCTTACAAGAAGAATTATGTAAAAAACCATTGTTTTCAAACAACCATCTTCTGTTCTGTACTTAAGACAAAGGACTTGGTTCTGCTACCTTGACTACCAGAGGAGCGGGTAGTCATGCTATAGTATGACTATTGTTGTAGTAATCATGTAGCTGGTAGTCGTGCTGGTGGAAGGCCCGTCTTCTTTATTTAAACATCCATTTAAACCAGGACAGGAACGCGTTCCAGATTGATGAATACATTACATGAACTACAACTGGACCTGTCAAAGAAGTAACTTGCTTTAAGTTGGATATGAAATGTTTTGCAGCTTTCTTAATCATTTGATCTCATAAGAGAAATACCAGGTCCATCCCTGAACACGTGACAGTGTGCTGAGCCTTCCACTCTCCAGTAAGACAACACATAAAAGGAATCTTTGCTCTTTTCTCTTGATGGCTGTCTGCTCATGTCTCTACTATGTTTTGATATTTTTCTTCTGCAAGTCAGTTACTAAATCTTCCAAAAGGCTTGCATTGCTCCTCTCCAGTGGAATGTGCTGAAGGAAGCAATGTGAGCAGTGCACTCTCACCCTCTCAGTTTCCTGCTGCCCCCAGCTGCCCTCCACATTGTCGGGATACGTAAATAATGCAAACAAACCAGGCATTACAAACTTATCTCTTCCCCACTGCCTGATGGATATATTTTGGAAATGGTACCTTTTTGCATTGCTAAACAATCTGTCACTTGTGCCCTCCTCTTAAAACTCAAGTTGTACAGATGAAGGGACAAATAAGAATAATGTGATAGATCATAGCAGGATGCTGCAAGTGCTCCAAATGCATTGTTAGGTTAGACTTATGCATGATGAAGCAAAAGGAGCTCACTTCCTTTACATGTAGGAAAAAAGAAATAATGGACTGTTCCTGATTTCCACTCCCCGCCCCCCCACCTATGGTCCATGATAATTTTTACCAGTCTGTAAAATACAACTACTTTGAAGCTGTAAATGGGCACTCACTTTTCTCCAGCCCATTGACATAATTCTAAGTAAGTCTGTCATAGCCATCACTAGGAGAAGAATAAAGTCTTTTTTCTGATAATATTTACTAGTTTAGCAAGTCCTCTGTGGCTTTTTTGAAAACAACAATAAAGATTTCTAGGACACTAAACGCGTATTTGAAAAAGTCAGCCTACATAGCATGGATTTATAATGGTCCAATCAAGATTAGGATCTAACATATTTTCATGAAATCCTGATTCTCATATAGCTAAAATATAAGATTTTAGCAGAGGAAAAGCTAAACTGATTGCCACTCACCTGCACTATAGGTCTTACCTTTCCCCCCCCTCAATCTGTCACAGTGACAGCACTCTACACGATAAATTGGCTGTCTGTTCTAAAATGGTATTCGGCTTTTTATATGAGCCATCAAAGAGCCAAGCAAAGTGTTTGTAACAAGGAGAAATATTTATAATAGACCATAGCAAAACTGGAGTCCAATGTAAATGGCAAAATAGAGTACAGAATACAGCCAAACCGAAGCCTTTGATCATAAAGGTTCAGGTATAGCACAAGAATTTTTAATGGGAATTTATTGAGGTAGAGTAATGTGGAAAAACGTCATGACAGGAACACCTTTATAAATAGACTTAACTCACTAATTATATAAATGCACAGAATTCATTTAGGCTGTATTACTTTGCCAGCCTGCAAAACCTTCATATGGTCAACTTGTCATTTTTATTACTTTTTTTTTCCCCCCCAAATAGCTGTATACAGCAAGTAAAGCAGACAGTAACACAGAACATCCAGAATATTGAGAGCATATGTTGTCTGCTTTCGGATGTTTAGCGCAGATTTACAAAACAGAGTTTAAACCACAATCTCAGGTTCCCCAAGAGTTTCTGAAGCAGCTTTTAAAATAATAAATAAATCAGCTTGCCTGAAGGACTGGAGAGTGCTTCATATTTCTGGCTTAACATGGCAGATATGTAGGATTCAGACACTTACTACCTCAGAAAATAAGCAGAGTAAAGTCACTGTGCTCTTTAACAGACTCCTAATCTAGACAATCCAGGCCCCCAGCATGCAGTTTTCATCCGGCACCAGGAGATAAATCTAAATATCTCTTTTGCTAATATTTTGTTTTGGGATTTTTTCTGGTGTGTGTAGGAAGATCAGCAAGTGTATCTCCACCCTGTTGTACCATGCAGATTTTAGCACAAACAGGAAGCATTTCCACAAGACTTCTTAATTTTTAAAAATAAATTAAAATGGTAAAGTTTTGACTGCAGATACATCTTGATGTTGCATATCATATAACCAAATAGGTATGTAATACACATATACAAATGCAATATCAAAATTACACAATTCTCACTGATAATCAGATACTATCTGCTTTTTTACTCTTTATGTATTTTTCCCCTCCAAAGTTATTCAAAGCGAGCACAAAATCATGTTTAACACCAACATGTCTAAATATCAGGCTTTCTGTTAGTACAGTTATAGCATTGTTTCTTAGACTTATGTCAACTGCCAGCAAAAGAAATATGTTTTTTATATAGTAGTCTGTTACTTGTAAGAAGACAGGATGCATTTTAAAACACATTCCTGGTCTTGCCCTGTACACAACAAATGTGGCCACAACAAAGGTCCATGTAACTGAGTACTGTGTGGCAATTTGGGAATATTTAGAGAAGAGTATGAACAAGAAAGGATAAATCTACACTTTATATATTTATTCCTCAATATGCTGTTCTACTGTCCACCGACTTGCACTATGGACTTCCTAAAAGAGAAGTCATACCACTGTATTTAAAAATGCTCTGTGGTCTTTTCTCCTATTAATTTGTCAGTCATTTTTCAAACTTTTGTTATATTTTAGTTTAACTTCGCATTGGTAAGTGAAGTTACACCATTGTCTTTGTTTCAAGCTTGCTTTTTGATGCTTCTCACTTTATATACTAGAAGACAGCAAACAATCATTCTCTTTTCACCTCTCCTTTACCTTCATGCTATATAAACTAAACTTGAAGGATGAAACCACACACTATGTAACACGGAGCCTTGAAAATTTCATCCATAAAATATTGCTCATGGTCATATTGATGCGATCCAAATGAACAGATTGATTTAACTTGATTCTACAATGTATTTGAACACAGTTTGGCCTCTCATTCAGAGAACTTCACAGCAACTTCATATCTTTTTGACTACTGCCAAGGATCATATTTTCCTATCCATCTTGGCTCAGAGAAACTTGGCAGAAAAAAAATAATGCAGGAAGTAGTGAGCTATTACAGTTTTCAGGAAATTTAGGAAGATTTGAACACTTTCTATTGTGTCAAACTTCATCATTAAAATAGCAAAAATAAATCCAACCTGCAAGGACGGAGGTATGTTAGGGGGGAATGCTCAAACCTGGAAGTAACTTGATAACTACTGGATCTCACTCACACACATACACAAACACAAGATTAACTACTTCAATAACTCAGAGTTACTTGGCATTGTTTAATTCTTCTTTGGCAGGTTTGGTAACAAATGTAATTGTCTCTATAACTATGGCATTACTCAGAGCATTACAAATTTTGAACCAATTATGTGCATCAACCACTCAACCTAAGAATGCCATAACAGAGGCAGTTAACAAACACTGAAGGGGATTCAAATATAAAATAACATCAAACTGTTTCTCTAAGAAAATAATAACAACAATAAAGACAACGAGGAAATGTAAAATGTCTATTCATTGTCAAAGTACAGATTCCATTTCAAGTAAAAGCAAATTAAAGTATAATACAACAGCCTTTTCTAAGCAAACATTTAACTCAGTTGAGTTCAGATTTTTATAAATCTTTATAAACTTTATACTATATATAACCTATTTAAATTTTCAGATTGAAAATCTCTTAAAAATGAATTAGGTTTTCTAGAAGTAAGAACTAGAAATTCAATACCATTTTAACAGTTTGATAGAGCAAACGAGGTTTAGCTTGAAGAAGAGTGGACCTACATTAAGTGGGTTTGTATGGTCTGAAATAGTTGAAGTTAACTTTTTCTTTTTCTATCCATTCTCATAATGATAATAAAATTACTTCCAGCTCTCTGCATCATTGCCTGTAAAATCTTGTGAAATAATCTTTTTATGCTGATCCTTATCATTCTCACTTACCTTTTGCAAAAAGGATGAATCACAATGTTGAGATTTAATTCAAAAGCACTCTTAGAGTCTCACCTTAACAAAAGAGAGCTTATTCCCTTATCAATTACTCCCTTCACCTACTGGATGTCTTTTTAGAAGTTGTATCTATTTTCAAAGAAAATATATTAATGTTAAATTCAATATAAGAGGTCAAAATACCCCCATTCATTGACAGAAAAGTCTTTGGGAACCAGCAGGTAACAAGATCAAAGTGCACATTAAATTCAGCTGGAAGCTGCATCAGGTTAGTTAATGGTCATCTGTGACAACTGTGTGACTTTAGTAGAACGCTCAAGACTTCTAACACAGCTTCTAAAAAGCAACATGACATGGGAGATTGTTAAATCATAAACATGGCCACTTTCTGTAAGGGACTGTATTAAGGATCATGTTACTTTCCAAATTTAATGCCTAGTGCTAAACTTCAGCTTTAATTCAGATGGTACAAGATTTGTTATCTCTGTCAATCTCAACTCTGAAGATATTTCTGTTTCAAGTGTCTGGCAGCCTTTTATGAAGGTTATGACACCTCTCAGCCTAATCAGGCAAACCACCTGCCAGTATTTCTGCAATCAATATGCAGATTGCCTAAAACGACCTGTGTAGTTACGAAGTGAGCAGAGCTGGAAGCATGTCAGTGCTCAGCTGCTCCTCTGGCCACCCTTTTAAGAATGGCACAACAATAGCTACCAAGTCTGTTATACCAGACATGATAAGATGAATTATCCATTTAGCAGGTGTTGTTGGGACAATATGCATTTAAGATAGTCTGTAATTATATGATTTTCTAAAGGAATGACTTAAGATTTGTTAGAAAAATCCAGCACGATCTATTCAGGGAGCTTTGGGAAGAGTTATTTTTAGTATATAAATGTCAACGTACCAATGTCTGATTAAGACTCATAAAGCTGTTGTGACTAATTCATGCCTCAAATCATATTCTACAGAGGAGTGCCATGACCCAACTTTCAAACAAGTTTGCTTTAATTTGGGGATAGGAAAGGGAGTAAGAGATTAATTGAAAAGCTCAGGTACTTTATCCGTTTTTCACTGAGTATAAAGCATAGGTGGCTATGTTCATTTTCTTTTGTCCTAGACAATCTCATTAAATCTGGGGAGCTGAGTTCTGGAAAGTTGGAAAGATTTCATTGAAAAGGTTAAGAGCAATTGGATATGATAGGATTTACACCTCTTTGGAAATGCTTATTGAAAACCTATTAAATTTGTGTAAGGTTGTCTATCCAGGCTGAACTGGGAACTTCTTTTATCGTTCAAAGGCTACCTGAGTGACTATGATTTAAAGAAACACAGCACTAGTTTGAACCCTTCATTTCTTTCTCACTAGATGATGAGAAACACAAATGGACAATGGTGTCAATTATAATAGTGTTTAATTCTATTACTTTACTACCAGAAACTTTCAAATAATTATAATTTAATGAGAGTGTTATTGTGGTGGTTTTTTTCCTAAGTTCCCTTCTATTACTTTCCCTTTTAGTAACTTGGTGGTTGCTGAGGGATTTTGTAAAACTTCCAATCTGAATTCACCTCTCTTTTAAATGGAAATACGCTTTCATATTCAGAGACCGATACGGGAGTTCACACACAGCCACTGTGAATTTTGCAGGCCGAGCCACTGTCCTTTATTCAGAAATCATGTAGTCGAAGCAATAGAAGTAACCATCAAAAGTGCAGGCACAAGGCCAGCCTTGAACAGCAGCTGAAGAGCCAGGCTCAAGGCGGTTTCCCCAGTGGCGGGGCCCCAGCATTTGCTGGGGGTGCTGTACGTCTGGGGGCAGAGCAGCAAAATGCAGCAGGAAAAGAAGAAAGAACAGACAGCCTAAACACAGAGGGAGAAGTCTGAGCAACAGGACTAGAGAAAGGGGAAAAAAAAAAAAAAAGAGCTAGAGCATGAAGCTCAGAGTGAAGCAGTGGTATCTAAAGGCTTAGATACTCTTACTATTATTTTTGTGGGTTTGATCCTTTTTATTTGTGTTTTATCCTGTGAAAGTGACAGGGATTTCAAAGAAAACCCTTGAGAGCACCTATTTCTTACTCCAACATAAATAGTTTTAAAGTCCACAAATTTTAGCTGTAATTTTTACCACTCTTATCATAACTATTTGTTGCACTTGTTCACATTTTACACAAAGCTTTCATATCTGGAACTCTTAAGGGCTTTTTGAAATATTGGTGGTTTTGTAAGCTATTCACCTTAATATTTAATTGTCACATATTCAAGCCAACAAACAAACATATTCTACTGTAGTTCTATCATGCTTTTGACATTTCTTCATATTTTTTAAACAAATTTTAATACAAACTATGGAGTTTTGCTTGTATTGTGCAAGCGTCAGGTTCAGGGCTGCAAGTTTTTGACAACTGCATAAAAGATACCTATCTAAATAAAGTGGAAGAAAATTTGTGGAGTAGAAGTGTGAACTGCAGAGTTGTTTCAGATGAGAGACCCTTGTCTTGTAAGATTCCCTCGACACATCACTACAGTTTCAGCTTCTATCATAAGATTTCTTTTTTTTTTTTTTTTTTTTTTTTTAATTCATGGAAGACCTCTGTTGTTTCACATCGGCCCAGTGAAGAAGAGTAAAATAAGAAGAGATATTTATCATCTGGCAGGGTACAGCAAGGCCTGATTTTACTAAAGTAAAGGATTACAGGCCTTTCAGCTCATTTTTGCAACATAGTATGGAATAAGCGTAGCATTATGCTAAAATAAGTATAACATTCAAGCAGTGTACTAATATTTCTGGATAGCATTCTTGGTGCTGTGCCTGCCTCTGCAGAGCTACCTCAAGAACATCTGCCCAGTGACACAGTCACCCTAACTACATTTAAATTATTAACAGTTAAACATGTTATAATATAACATCATATTTCATTTAAGTAGGCATGCATTGTGAAATTTGCACTAGAAGTAATTCCCTTCACCTTTGGTTCCTGTCAGTAGAGACTGACCACATCTGTCATGCTGTTGCTATTCCCGCATCAACTCCCAGCAGTGATACGCTAACTCCAGCTTGTGCCAGTAAACTCCTGAAAGCCTCGTGCAGTACCATCAGGGGGAAATTAAAATAAAGGTTAATGTCATTTTTTATGGTTGACTAGTTCTTTAAAAAGACCAAAGGGAAGGTAGCCTCTGAAGCCTGAAGTATTTATTAGTCTGAGGATCATCAGGGAGCACCAAATACACCTGTCAAAGCTGAGCTTATCATCTTGTGAGGAGGAATTACAAGTGCGTGTTACAGGAGCAGGAAAATCAGCAATACTGCTCTCAAGTTAGCATTGATGAAACAAAGATGGTAGCAGAAAACTACACACAGAAGTGAATAAAACACAAAATTGAACTGTAGTATAAATTCCAAGCTCAGGACTAACCTTTACAGGATTCTTTCTTTCTCTAAAAATGCATTACAGAAGAAGGAAAACACATTTATTATACCTTGTGCACGTGTGCTAGTATAGGGGAAAAAATCTGTGTTTTGTATCATATACATCACAGAGGTTCTTTAGAGATCATGAAGAATGAATTTACCTCAGTGAAAATTTTGGATTGACAGCTATACAAGTTCAGCAATACCACACTGGAAGAGCAGGAAAATATAATTTATACAATATTGGCCAGTAATTACCATTCTTCACGTGGAAGGACTATTTTGTTTGCTGGTCATGAATTCATTTTACATCAAGTGCTTGATCCTTGGCTTTTCCAAAATCAGTCAAATAAAGTGACAATTAGATCACAGGTTACAGAGACTGCATTGTTTTGTTTTGTTTTGTTTTCTAGATTGGGAGTGTGCACTCTGATTTTATTAGATAACTAAACTGACTAGTGAGTTGAGCTAGTAACTACTCCCTGATGTCAGGGAACCATTTCCTTACATCCCAAGTGCCTTCTGGCCTAAACAGCCTACAATATTGAATAAGTAGTGATCAGAAGATGAAAGGGTTACCAACAAGAAAATGAGAACAGATGATTAAAAGAAACTCACCAAAGCTTAATGAGCTAGACTAACACAGTGAATCTAAGTCTCCTGTGTTCATGACAACCAAATTGTCATGAAAATCGGTAAAGATTTTGACCACTGCTGTATGATGACAGCAGTCACTAAGCTAGGAGGGTACCCTACTATATTATCAACGTTATGAAAATTGCATCAATAAAACCCCCCAAATAATTAGCATAAATCCTGCCAATATTAGATGGCTGCACATTATAAAAAAAAAAAAAGGAAGAAAAAAAGGAGTCTTGTGCAAGAACTTCTTTGAGTTGTGTGTACGTGTATACACATTCTATTGGTTATTGCATAAAGTTTATCGATTTGTTTGTGCTTTGGATATTTGCTTCTGTAATAAACTGGTGTTTTATGAATTGACCTGATGTATGCAAGGAATATTGGTCGGTGTATAGATCGATACTTGGAGAAATACATTCTCTGTGGACATATGGGCCATACTATTTTGACATTTAATAAATTGGATTAGAGCATATGTGTATTTGGGCAATAATTTAATTTGTAAGCTGTATTTCTAAACATAGGTGTAACATACTAAACTTGTGCTGCTGATGATCTGTAACATCCTTTGATGCCTATAGCACTGTGAATTCTATTTACTGGAAACCACAAAAATAACTACATCGTAACTATGTAAGTGAGTTGACTGCTTATCGGACAGAGTACATCCATAAACCCCCTGTTTTTCTTTATATCCTTCCACTCAGACATGGACTACAGTCAGTACCCCCAAAATATATTTCCTAACTGCTTACACCACCTATTATTCAATTTGTCGAGACCTTGAGTACACCAGCAGGCCCTAATTGCCCTGACGAGCCACAGCTGTGCTCTCCACCCACGCATAATTTTTCCCCTGGCCCAAGGGCTGTATTTGAGTTCAGGCTCTTTCCTGTGCATGAGATATGTTCTAGGTATGTTGGGTTTTGTCTTCCTGCCCTTGCCTGGCGAGTGTGGCTGTACCTAGGGCTCGCTGGCTACTGTCTGAACCTGCCTGCTGCCACAGGACCTGTTCCGTTCATCTTGCTTATGTGTGGTGGGACTGCACCCCCTGTAGTCACCCCTCCACCGCCTTGCCCTTACCAGCTCCCGGGCTGCCTTCTCCTGCTGAGCAATCCACTCTCACCACTTTTGATACTTATTCATTCCAGGATTAAACCAGGATCTTTTTAGGATAGCAACCTTGCTCAAAATAAGGTAAGCCCACAAACTCCTTGCACATGCAAGCGTGAGTTTGTTCTGACTCTTCAAATTTCAAAGCTTTAGAAGACAGAAAAGAGGTTTCTACTCTATGTGCCTTTTAACTCTGCTTCAGAATGAGCCCTTTTTGTACTGTAAGTATTAAACTGAAGTGTACTGAAGTAAACTGTGACTGCTGTTTGATATACTTCTATGTTACTAGGTGAGAGCACTTCTGGTTCAAATTACATTTAAAAAATAGCAGTATTTGCTCTGTCTTAGGAGGGCTACTTTCCTTTTAAGGATAAATGGAAGACTTTAAGGAAACCTATGACTAAACTTAATGTACAAATTGTACTATTGAGGGAATAGGGAATATATTGCACTGTTGCTCAGTAGAGAGGAAAAAAAAAGGAAGTGCTTGTGTCTCCCTTAATTTCATCATGATTAAACTGAGCTTTCCAAATGGATATCAGAGTGCAACTAACTTGCTCTGACGTGTATTTACTGACTGAAACACGAACCGTGAAGCTGATCAGCAGTTGAGTGCCTCATGAGAAACAGGCCAAGCTTTTTTTGGTAAGCAAAAAAGACTAAATCTGTCAATGCACTGGATGTGCCTGTTGTTCTTGGTTTCTTCTTGAATGATGAATAGAGGTGCACTGACAGTAGTGCAGTACCCCAGACCAAAGTTATCTTGCTAATGGGTCAGTGGCAGAAAGATGAAGTGTGAAGCTGGATTTAAAATAAAAATACTAGAGGTTAAGGACAAAGTAGAGATAACGGATTCTTAGCGAACCTAACACTTCAGAGTCATAAGGGTCATTTTGTCATCTATGGGAACTAGCAAGATATGACTAAATCCTGTTTGTACTTCTTTCTTCCTTTTATTAAACTTTGTCTGGTGACTGTGTCTGCCTGTTGTTAGTTTGTAAATCATGTAGGGCAAATACGTGTAATCTAGCCATATAGCAACTTGCAAGCTTGTTCAGTGTCTGTCACACTGTAAATACAAGATACAGAAAACAGTTATAACTTTCAAATCCCGGTTCTTAGTTAGTTTCCTATGTGGATGCCACCTATTTGACTTCACTTGTGCAGTTCAACAAGGCTTAGATCTCAAGTTGCGTGGCTTGCCCAAGATTTCTGTTCTAAAAAAACCCCAGCTCTTAATAAGGCTAGCTCTTTTGCAGATCTAAAAAGAAGGAAAAAAGCAGCAACACAATCAACAACCTCATCCTGCTCCATTCTTGTAGGGTCTCACTAACTCACATGCACTTAAGTTACTTGCCCCGTTAATGCTATTAAGGAGACGAATTTGCTTAAGCTTTTTCCTGTATGACAGGTATCAGTGATCCTGTAACGTTTTTCCCCTTAAGTGGTAAATTGTTTCCTTAGGAAAGGGCAATCTAAGGCAGTGAATGAAAAGGCAGAAACACTTGCCAATCATAAATGTTAAAGTTAATATAGGACAGCTGGACAACTGAAGTGTTAGGGACAGACACAGACCTGATTTGAAAGGAAAGAGAGCTGAGTGACCAGAGAGAGGAGAGACTGTGAAACTCCGTGACTGCATGAAAATTACTTGTATAGCCATATGCAAGCATTAAGATGGACATGCACACCATATAGCGCTCTTGGCAGGAACGGTCTGAATCTTTATTTGTCTTCTCTCCTATGACAAATTTTGTGCCCCTATAGAGCCACTTTTACTCCTTTATTCCTACCCATATCAACTTAGCTTAGTGCCTAAACCATTCTGGTTTGGTGCTCCTAGGTCAGTTCTTCTCGTCCTATCTGCAGACTTCAACAAGACTGTGCACTGCCTCTCATGTGGTAGCTTTGCCTGAGTTTTAGTTATCCTAACAAAAAGGAATGTTCTTTATCCATAAATGTGTGCATGTTAGGGAAAATTCACGTTTAGCAAATAATTCTCACTGCTCTGTAAAAAATGTTACTGAAGTTAATGGAAGAAACATTAGCTTAGGAGTGGTGTGTGTTGAGGAAAGAACAATAGGCTGAAGGACACAAACAGTGAGAAGGGACAGCATAGCCATCATTTTGCTAATTACTTACTCTGCAC
>NW_009647212.1:837061-852876 GCF_000708025.1 Charadrius vociferus
GGTTTATCTAACTGCTACAGTAATTAGATAAACTATTTGTATAGTGATCCATAGTATATGTCTATGTGTGATCTTCATGAAGTTATCGGCACCCAGAAAAAATTTCAATGTATTATGCTGTGATGAGAAGTTATTCTGCACTTCACTGTAGCTTTACTATGGAGTGGAAGTTACTTCATCCTCTAATCACGCTTATGGGTGAGATGTCTGAGAGTAGAAATTCTTCTTTTAAGGCTTATGAACAGCTCCAATAGACGTTTTTTTTTCAATGGATACTTGGATCATTATGCAATTTTACTTGGACTATTAGGCAATTTTTTTCTCCTCGAGTTTTCCTGCTTATTCTTGATAAGAAATCAGGCCTTGCTTTGGCCCGCTACATTGGCATGATTTTTTCTAGTAATATCTGATGGCTAGTTATGTCCTGGTCCCTTTAGACGTTGTTAAATTCCTGCTAAGGAAGAGTTAAAACATTGCATAAAAAAAAAAGGCAGGAAACCAGCTGCTGAAATGTGTCCTTCGGATTACTTCAGAGCTGGTTCAGGATCTAACTGCTGTTTCCGCTGCACATGCTCCACAATAGCAACATCAAGTGGACAGCGATGGGCTGCCAGCACTGTACCTGCCCAAGGCCAGAGGGACCACTTATTCCCACCAGGAATATGAAGTGGTAAGCTGAGAAACCGTCTGTTTATTATAACTTTTGTCCAAGCACATTATGAGGTAGGATAAGAACCGCAACACTAGAATACTGCAGAACTGTGTTAGTTCAATGCAGAACTTGCATGAAAATAAGTCATTTTTTCTATACGGTGTACATTCTGTTAGTAGAAGTATAGTCACAAGGGCTGTAACAACTGACAACAGGATTTCTTAAGTCCTATATAGTGCTTATGCTTAACTTTTTGACCAAAAAGACAATTGTAAGCCAGAATATTTTTACAAGACTAGTACATCCGCCCCTGACATACAGCAAAATTTTCTATTGAAATGCTGAAGCTCTTTAACATTTACTTTATTTTGTCTCAGGACAATTAGCTGGATAATGTTTTGAATAAGTCTGAATTATTGATGAAATATTTAATGAAGTACATGGGTAAAAGACTTTCAAAATTCTCATTTTTGAAATGTTCTGAAAAATTTTTGCTACTAACTTTGTAACTAAAGTCAAAATACTAATAAATCATATCAGAAGAAGCCAGTTATGAAACATAGTTTGGTGGACTTTCAAAATAGACGTGAATCCCCTTCACTGTCCTTTCCACCTGGTTAGTTCCTGATGGTCAGGAACTACTTGGCGTTGGTTAGATTTCTGTTCTTGAACCTAAAGAAAATGTCTGGAGAAGCAGTCTGGGGGAGTGGAAGGAGTTGTCTTTAGTCTTTCTACAGCAACCTAATTAAATTACTTCAGTTATCAAACTGTATTTTTCAAACTTTAAACTTACTCTATTTAAGAGCATACCATTTAAAGCTACTGTTTAAGAAATTACCATGTGAAAGAAAATCTCAATCAGTGCCCACTGCGAAGTAATTTGGGTCTGAATAATATGGGTGTACATTAAAACATATCAGTTATGTTCAGAAATTACCCACATAGCAGCAGTAACTGGATGCAACTTTCAGACATTCATTTTCATTTGCATACATTAAATGAATGTAGCAATGTCAGTAGTGACGGTACGTTGAAAATAAAATTAAGCAGGGGCAAAGTGTTTTAACACCACCACAGAATGGTCAGCTGTAAGTGAAAAATCTCAGTTACTGAACAAAAATATCTGTCACAATTGTCCTAGAAGACTCTAAAAGGCAACAGCCACTCTTCATGACACTGACACAGATTACGCTTATGCAGCAAGTTCATGTTGTTCGCTGTAATTATTGTAAAACATTTGACTGGGTCATGAAACCAGACAATGTCAATTAGTGCTCTGCATGCAATTCAAGTGGATTAAGCCCCAAGGTGGAATGCTGAAGAGACTTAAGGAATACATTATTGCATTACAGGACTGCAAAGTATATATAAACCAAATAGCAATTTCAGTGTATGAGGTGTCTCACCAGATGAAGTTATCTCAAGGTCCTACAGTAAACTGCACACAAATTTAAGTGCAGTAAAAGTGGCAAACAAATGCAAACAGCAAAAATGCAAGTATACATGTATAGGTGTGTATGTATGCATAATTATATGCCTGTACACCATACAACTTCAGCAGAAAATATAAACCTCCATTTCATTTAGCTAATGGATAATATTTTTCCTTATTCTGACAGGAGTTAATGGATAGAGTACACAAGCACTGACAAACTAAGATATTACTGAAGCATTAAACAAGAGCATCCAAGCATCCATGTAAGCAGATGTTATCACCTTTTCTCATGGTTAAAGCTGTTTGCTTAGCTCAGAATATTTGACTGCTACTGGCACTCGAGACTTTCTTCTCTGTCTTTCTACAAAAGGCAAGAAAAGCTCCTTTTCCCTTCAGGAAACTCGTGAAGATGTCAGATGAGTACTTCCAAGCGAAATATAGAGCTTTTGCTTGCTCTTTTTGTCTCTACTTTCTCAAATGCTGTTGATGTGGCTGCTCTTTAAACACTGCTGAAGGAATGGACTCGCTAGGGATGCAGCCTCTACCATGATTCAGTTTTGCACAGTAGGCCAAGAAACATCTTATGGAAACATTTTAGCATCTGCGTCACTGTCACTCTAAAAATCTCAAGCATTTTATATGCTTAATATTAAGCTTCACATCCTCATTGTGGAATATGCATATTCTGCCAGATCCTTTTCTGACAGATGCACTGAAGAGGACTTTTTTTTTTTTTTTAATTAAGCTGCACAGTGAGGCATTGACAAAGTCAGCAGTAGAAGCAAGCAGTACTCGCTCCACGTGTTCAGTTCCCAGATACTTTCTACAGGAATCAGCAGAAGTTGTGTTCTTGCTCTGGCTAATTGGAAGTTGAGCAGAAAATGATGTTTACTGCTGCTGCATGCAACTTTACAAAGAATGGGTGGAGCAAGCTATGTTAAATATCACTAATGATATTTTAATTGCTCTAGCATTGCAGGAAAGATGTACAGGCATTGGGATTTCCTTTAAAGAAAGAACAGGTTGGATGCTATAATATGGTAAACTGGAAAAATACTGTATTGGCTTTTTTGCAAGAAATGAAGCATGAACGAACATCTCTGCTTAAGTACCTGCACATATGCTGGCCCCATTGCATAAGTTTTGCCAGAGAAAGCCATTGCAACCACCTTACAGCTGTATGGAAACACAAGTAAACATGCTCACAGGAAAAGATATATGAAGTGTGAATATTTTTTCAGAATGCCTTGCGTTTCCTTCACTCCCGCTTACCTCACCTGTGTACTTCATCTCCCATCAGCACCACTTCAGAAAAATGTATCCTTCCCCCACCACAGATGTTATACTTTTGAGTTTTATGTGAGAAAAAACATTTCTCCAAATTATAAAAAAAATCCCCAACCCTGATAAACCTACTATCTAATCATACACAGCTGTAAGTCATTACTGATAACATGTATTTCCTTTAAAGACCTTGCATGTCCTTGGGCAGATATTTCATGCCAAAACCTAGATCAGAAAGCAATAGCCAAAGTATAACCTCCATAGGAGGGCACACCATATGTTTCCCTAACTAATTTAAGATACTGCTTAACAGAATGCTTGTTATCTTAGGTTACTCTGGAAGGAAAAAAAATAATCAGGAAAAACAGAAGTATGCCTGTGTAATGGCTATGTACAACAGTAGTGTTTATAAATGGTTTGTTTCCTTTCTAATTGTTTTTATTATTTTTTGTGTGAATAAGCAGACAATCACAATCAGGAGGAACTCTGCTTATATGCAGGAAGTGTATAAAGCTGAAAACTGCAATACGACGGAAAGCATGTGAAGCTGTGACTTTTCTCTCTCTCTACTGTCTATGCAGTAAGGGCAGACGGGGTGGGTTTAAAATAGGGCATTCAAAACCTAACATTGGCCTTAAATGATGGAATCCACCTTATGACCATGGGAGAGTTTGCAATATTGCAGCTACTGCCGCCTGTTTCTGATAGCTGTTTTCCCTTTTGATTGCGCTATTCTTCTGTAGTTTGAAAGTTGCAGAGAACTGAGATTTTTATTGTGAAATAATAATTATTCTTACAAAACCATTCAGGCAAGTTTGAAGTTTCTGCTACTTTTATATCCTGTGCACTTTTCAAACTGGCTCACTAAATTCTCATGCAAAGAAACAGATCATAGTCACATATTTTACTGTATTGAATTATCATGAATGCCGAATGTATAAAAACTTAACCAAGAACAACACTTCTTTTTATAGCTTTTCTCTTTATCCATTTCTCAGTATATCTAAATCTATTTCTGGCAACTCTAATGAGTCCTCAGATTCTTTATGAATTCAAGCCAAGGGGTTAGAATTTAATACATGCTGGACTTAGAGATGTTTCTCCCTTCAGAAGAGTAGGCAGCTGTAAATGAGATCGAGTATCTGAAAGTGTTATAAGGAGGAAAAATGGCTAAGGTGAAGAAGCTGTGGTGAGAAAACAGCTTAGTTCCCTGTTCTATGCAATGTAGTGTGTTTTAGTGGGGAGTAAATGGAAGTTACAGGATAGGAATACGTGTTTTCTCAAGTTGTTGCATCACTTGTAGTTTCCATAAGAATGGTGGTTAGAACAAGGTGAATCTTTTGTAACGACCTCCCCCGCTGGGCAGCTGGAGCTTAATTTTGGAATTTCGTCACCATTCTGAATTTCATGAGTAACTGCCACAGATATTTTGGCACACTTGGGACTGAATTTAATCGTTGTCCAAAGCATAGAAAACAACCACAACCTTCTGTGAGAGCTGTAAAAATGCCTGGGAGTGAGAGATGTGAAGCACTTGATCTTATCTAAAAGAAGACTGAGATATGGTTGTAATGTGGTCTATAACTACCTTAGTAGTACTTATTCATTAAAATATCAGATACTAAAGGGATCTTTAATCTGGAAAAGAAAAACATGGAAAGAATGAATGGCTTGAAAGTGAGTGTGATGAATGCAAGGCTCTGCATAACGAAAGGGAAGTAAGAGAGATTTTGGACAATTTCTTGTATCTGTCACTGAATCTCCTTTTAATTTTGCTGCTGGTTTTGATGTCTTGTTTAAAAAAGGGGTGAGTAAACAAAATCCAGAATGATACATGCAGCTTGCAGAGAATTAGGCCCTCATGTCAATAGTGTTGAGTGAGATTGAAAAGCTGCATAAGTAGTGATGTCTAAGTAAAGCAGTAAATTATGGAAGTTGGCAAATAACTGAGCAGTTATAAAATAAATTCAATGCGAATAGTTTGGGGGACTCTGGATTAGGTCTGCAATTGAAAAACTGTTTAAATAACCAGGAAATCATATAAAAAGATGGATTGCATATCTGAGAACTAGCATTTTGTGTGAAAAATTGGATAATAGGAGTCTGAATTTACAAGGGTGAAGAAAACTGGAAAGACTCCCAGGACAGAAAGGGCCTCTTCTAAATTGTTCCAGAACAACTTCTTTTAATCCATGTATGAGTTTCTCAACTCTCACACTTGAGGAAAGCTAAAAAAAAAGTCAGGTTATCTTTTTGGTATGTAAGACGCTTTTTATTTTTTAGTGGCTTGGGGCCATGCAATTCAGTTGGAGTATCTAAATAAGGTTAAGATCTCATGCTATTATTCACGTATATATTTGTATCTTCGGTTTATTTTGTCACTGTTTTGATTTGGGATTTTTCAAAGTATTTTTCTAGCAGGCACAATTCCATTACTCTCTAATCATGTCTGAACTTTTATATTCCTGTTTAATAGATGGGGTAATCAAGATTATTTAAGATAGAAGTAGGTTGCCAGTAAAAACCTAAGGGGGGGGAAAAAAAAGATTAATGATTGGGGCTCATCATTTATGTGACTTAAAAATTCATAATTTAAACTCTATCACATTATGTAGGAAGCTTTCTTAATTTTCCAAGTACACCTCTATTGTGGGTAGGCTTGTCTTTGCAGCTTTTTCATATGCACTTACGCATGCTGAAATGGCTATAGAAGCCAACACATAACGTAATTAGAATAATTCAAATAAGTTTTGTGATAAAACTTCCTCTTTGTTACGGGAATATGTCCCACATGTATGACAAGTAAACTCCAAATGTCCGTATTAGCTACCACTGAAGCATACATTCAAACCTGTATGTTTTGGAGATGTGTGAAGTGAAAATATTAGCTAATCTAATGCAATCTGACCTAATCTCCATAGCTTTGCATGCCTTTTCCCTTTCTGATCTTGGTTCTTGATTCCAAACGCTCTTCATTTCTAATTTGCTGCCACTAGATATAAAGGAAATTTCTGTTTTAGTAAGCCAACTGAATCTAAACAGGTTTTTAAAGTTCATATGTCATATGGTAAACACCAGCTACAGGTTTCAAGTTCATACCCTGTCCAGGTTCTGAGTACATATTAAACTAGGTACATGTTGTCCCATGCATCCATATTGCTCCTGAAGAAAATCCTCAATGTACCCTCATGGGAGATGTAGGACACTCCTACAGTGTGGATAGCTGAGGAATTAGAATTGCAAGAGTACCTCAGGATGCATGTGTCACACAGTATGGATTTACCTCATCTAATAGCATGTATATTAAACCTTATTTGGTTTATAATTCTGTTTATATTCATAAACTGGAGAGAAAACAGAAGTATTTGCTTCAAGTACAATTTTAGAATACACCCAATCAATTTAGATGGTAAAATCCACCTGTAAGAGTGATTTACGCACCTAATACTAAATGCTGTGAAGAAGCTAGAAGTCAGCAAATATTGCAATGTTTATACTGTATGTGATACAGTATATCCTGCAGATCTGATCCAAACTCAGATCTAAACAGAATTTAGTTTGTGAGCCTCTGGAAGGGGAGGGAGTGAAGGGCTGAGTCTCTGGTTCTGATCTGTGGTCCCAGAACGGATTATATGTTTTACAGTAAAGTCAATAGATACAACTGGATCCAGTCTTTGGACTACCATAGTGAAGTTAGAAACCTTGTGCAAAATGCATAAACCACCAAGCTAAGGAATCACAGCTCTTCTGGGCTCTCTTGTAAATCGTGCATTCCTGTCTGCACAATTGCCAAAGGTCTTGGGAAAGATGACTTTGAAAAATCCACTGCAAGTTCCAAGTCTTTTCCCCACTGAAAACAAAGTTGTAATTGGAGTCACTGGGGTTACATAAGGGGTGATTTCAGCCTGTTCTCATATAGATAAGCATTTTTGCACCTTGTATGACCTTGATTGTCTGACAGCTGAACAGATATTGCAGTAAGTTTCTGTTCATTTGAAACAATTCTGTACAGATGTTTTCATAGGATAAGAAAGCTGATCAGAAGGCACTTGAAATTCAGGAAAAGATAAAAATAATATATGAAATAAACAAGTGCAACTCACACTGCTTGGGCCTTTAATTGATGTATTGTGTTGACAGCAATGCTGAACATTCAATTGTTTTGCTCAAGATTGGGGAAACTTTAACCCCTGGGAAGCTTAGTCCTGGGAATTAATGCACAGGTTTTCTCATAGTAATTTTTTTTTCAAAACAATATTAAAAATGAGTGGAGTAATTAAAAATAAATAGCATCCAGCCAAGAGCTTTGCCTAGATTTTGATCTGAACCTTTCTTTAGATTCAGGAAAGCTGAGATAGTGTTTATAAAAGCTTTTGTCATTTCTGGTCTGGTCTCTGAAGGAAATGAGATCATGGTTTGACTCCTTCTCCTTCTCTGTTTCTGTCTTGTTAACTCCCATCTCTATACAACACTGTTTAAATCTACTGGCCAAATGGACTATTTTGACAGAGGCAGGGGGGCTCCAAATATTTATTTCACAGAAATTATTGTGAAAATGAAAAAAACATGTTAAAGACAGACTTCCATGATTTGCTTTGTGATTAGTTCAATCTTAATAAAATAGTACAGAACTTAAACGGGGAAGCATCACCTGGAATGTTCTAAGCATGGAATAAGCTTCAAGTGGAGCTTGTGATCTATCAGGTACCCATACAATCTAAGTACAAGATACCAGGCTTCAACAATTCTACTGTTTATGGCACTAGTTATTATGTTTCTGGTTACTGCAGAGGCAGGAAATTATTTTTTATGACTTTGTATTCATTTTCATTTAACCTTCTTGTACACTGTTTGGTAAAGTGAGATGAAATATTCTCTTCTACTGCTGTACAGTCTGACTTCTCTATGAAGTTCTTTCTTCTGTACCAAGCACTGTATCCTCCTCCTCAAAGTTTGCTTCATGATTTTCTTGAGCCATCCCTTGCTCTTTCTTTCTCTAAGTGTTAATTAAATATGCTACCCATGAAAAAACTCTAGACACACACTGCTGTCTCATGTCTCCTTCATTTCTTTGTGGTGTCAACAACTGGAGCCATAACTTGTGAAACAGTTTGTCCTTTCTTGAGCATTCAGTTTTCTTCAATCTTTACTTAAGACTCAAAACTTTCCAGGACAGTGCCCATCCTCTTTTTATACATTCTCAGGCCCACGAGGCTCTCAGCAAATAACAAATATTAATATTAAACACAAGTATACAAGAAGCGATGTAAATTTAGTGCGTGAGAGATTTGTTAAATCCTAATGACATAAATTTGGCTCTTTACAAGGCTATTTGTCTTCAAGCTGTAATATATGCAACCATACACGTTATGGCTTCAAGAAAAATAATATTATGTGCCTATATATAATATATATGAAAATATGCACTCTCTAGGAAAACAGAATTTATTTAAGTGTACAGAAATCCCACGTGTCAAGTAAGTTCCAAAATTAACAATACAAATAGCTGCATGGATAGATATCTGTCTACTGAAGGGAAAAGAAAAAAAATCACATCTTGATCCAAGTGCCAAGTTCTCTGTGAATAAAATGGATTTTTTTTCTTCTCCTCTAATTTTGCTTGAGGTCTCAAATTTTAGCTCCGGACTGCTCATTATTTCTTGTATTGTCGTGGATTTTAGGACTGGTGGCCACAAGGAATGAGGGAGAACGATTAGATAAAGGACCACTCGTGCCATTTTTTTGGTTTTGCGAGACCTAACACTAGGAAAACTGTAGTGATGGCATCACAATTTTTGTTGGGGGATGGGGAATACGGGGTGTGGGGAGGGGTGTTTATACATGCTGATTTCTGCCATTTCCTCCTCCATCAGATGTCCAAAAACTCCAACACAGACCAGTCAGTCAGCCAGCAGCAACACTCTGAGTTAGATTGAGCACAATATTACACAAACAAACAAAACCCCAGCCTAGTCTGCTAAAAAAAAAAAAATAAATAATTCTTCTCTGACCCCTGTTGTGCAGACAATGCAGCTGGCAAAAAGATACACCATTTTGCTTTTCTACAGAATCATTCAACAAAAAAAAATAAATATCAAAGTACTTTAAAAACAACAAAATTAAGCTCATTCATTGTCACAAAAACCTTTCTGAGGGAAACTGAGGCAAGGGAGTCTAACCACAGTTTCTCAATATTCAGCCTTTCATTCCATGTAAGGGAAATAGAATTTCTTTCTGCTTTATTTTACTGCAAGGTTGTTTTGCTACCTGTTCTCAGTTACCATTTATTCTGTAAGTCCTGTGGGACCTGGATCTCAAATTTTACCAGTTCTTCCCATACCTTACACTTTCTCAGAAGAAGCTCCACTGAATTTTTCTTGCTATTCTAGTCAGCAGAACATTTTCATTGGATTCTGTAAAGTTAGGACGTTTTATATGTATTTATGAAGCTTTTCTCCTTCTCTATCTGTCAATGCATGCAACTGAAGTTTAAATAATTAAGCATGCAGTCAAGAAAAGTACAAATGATGTAAAACTGCATTTAAAGCAAATCCTTGCTACTAAACTGTGACATGTGTATACAAAAACATTCAGAAATGTTTTTGTAACTTTCTGCCAGGTCTGTTTTCCTCACTTCTGTTAAGAATAGAAGTAGCTAAAAGATCTTTTGAAGCTTAAGAGACATTGGCTGAGATTCTGGTCCCATTGTTGTCAAACCCCATTTAAGTAAATGGAAGCTTTCTTAAATTTTGACGAGGATGTTATTCAACTTTGTGGGACATATAGATGTTTATGTATATTTTTCTGCATATGATTACAGTGTGGTAAATTTTGTATGGCATTCAAACATATTAGTGTATTTTGAATAAAAAATGGAAGATTTTGTCTAAGTGAGAACGAAGAAAAATAATTGAGACCAGTAGTATCAATATCAAAAGAGAAACTTTGAGTTAAAAAGGATACCTCAGATATTTAACTGCTTGACCATCACTAGTTACAGGCATTGTAATCATGAACTGAAAGGTACTTTATTGCCTCTATTGTTTCAGACCAGTTAGCTTTTAGAAATAAACTATAAAAACAATTAGAATTTCCTGGTCACGAGGCTTATTTCCTAATCCATTGTCTATAATTAGCCAGGAAATCACTTGGCATTAGTCACTGAAAAGGCCATAGGTAATTCTGCCAGCTTTATCACTTCCTGAGCTAATGCTTGTGGAAGCGGACATGAAAACAATAAAATTTTCAGTTAAGGTTCATTTACCATTTAAAAATAGAAAACTAACGAGAGCGTAACAGTTGATTGCTACCTCAATCTTGAAATCAACCATAAGAAGAGGCAATTTGCAACCAGAGATATTGACCTGTACTATTTTGTTTAGAGGGTTGTATACAACTACCTACCTCTGAGTACCAACTTTGACAGCTTCTCTTTTATTCCCAACTATGTACTCTATATTAGTAAAACTTTCATCACTAAGCTTTGTGACAGAGGAAACAGACTGTCAGATTGGACATGGACAGTGGGGTCAAGTGCACCCTCAGCAAGTTTGCCGATGATACCAAGCTGTTTGGTGAGGTAGACGCTGGAGGGGAGCGATGCCATCCAGAAGGACCTGGACAGGCTGGAGAGGTGGGCCCAAGCCAACCTCATGAAGTTCAACAAGGCCAAGTGCAAGGTCTTACATCTGGGTCCGGGCAATCCCAAGCACAAATACAGGCTCAGTGGGGTATGGCTGGAGAGCAGCCTTGAGGAGAAGGACCTGGGTGTGCTGATTGACCAGAAGCTCAGCATGAGCCAGCAATATGTGATCGCAGCCCAGAAGGCCAACCAGATCCTGGGCTGCATCAAAAGAAGTATGGCCAGCAGGTCAAAGGAGGTGATTCTGCTCCTCTACTCCACTCTTGTGAGACCCCACCTGGACTACTGCATCCATCTCTCTAGTCCCCAACATAAGAAGGACATGGATCTGCTGGAGTGTGTCTAGAGGAGACCCACGAGGACGATCCGAGGGCTGGAGCACCTCTCCTATGAGGAGAGGCTGAGCGAGTTGGGGCTGTTCAGCCTGGAGAAATGAAGGCTCTGGGTAGATCTTATTGCGGCCTTCCAGTACCTAAAGGGGGCCTACAGGAGAGCTGGGGAAGGACTTTTCACTAGGGCGTGTAGTGACAGGACAAAGAGGAAGAGGGACTGGAAGAGGGCAGGTTTAGATTAAACATTAGGAGGAAGTTTTTCACTTTGAGGTTGTTAAGGCACTGGAACAGGTTGCCCAGAGAGGTTGTCGAGGCCCCATCCCTGGAGGTGTTCAAAGCTGGGCTGGACGTGGCCTTGGGCAACCTGGTCTAGTGGGAGGTGTCCCTGTCTATGGCAGGGGGGTTGGAACTCGATGATCTTCAAGGTCCTTTCCATCCTAAACCATTCTATGATTCTATGAATATGTAATCACTCACTGAGAATCATTCTTTGTTTTATATTCAAAATGCACATATACATGTGTTTAAACTTGGAGCGATTTATGCGACTCACAGGAATCTAGAAACTTTCTGAAGCAGTTCCTTGACAGATTCAGAAGAAAGAACCAATCTACTATATGCATCAGGAAGTATATACTGACAGTTTATGAAGCAGAATTTATATGCAGTGCAAAGTGTATTGTATTTGCTTTATTTTTATAGGTATAAATATAAAACTACGTAACACTCGCATAGTTTTGGAATTAACATTTGAAGTTTGAAGTTAAGCATTTGAAATTCATTAGAAGGCACAAGAATTAGGCCTCCTTGATGATTCATTTTCTTTTTGGTGGTCTAATTTCACTTTAATGAAAAACTTCCAACCATACAGAAAATGTATTTTTATTTGCCGTTGCCAACAATTTGCTATTTCACTTCATCAGTTTTGTTTCTGCAGACTCTTGTTTCTCTGTTGTGCATTATTTTGCAAGATGGTCTTTTAATCCAGAGAGGTGGACATGCCACTGATATTTGAGCTAAAGTTTTATCAATTCTAGACAGTAACAACAGGAATTTACAACACAGTTTTGGTCAATGAATAACCAGACACATTAGTCAGCGTGTAATAATTATGGCTTTAAAAAAAAGGCACAGAAGGATTAAAATGCTTGGGCTCAGCGTTTAATGTGGCAATGAATGTTCTGTGTCAGCTATCCTATTAGCTCTTGTGTGTCTAATATCCCTCATTGATTACAGAATGACATATCTACATAATTCTATTACTTCCAATGGGGAAAAACTGGGGCCTGTCTTCTCCTGTCTGTGCCTTACAGAATTAACATAGGCTTCCCACCAACTCTAGGGACCTGCAAATACTGTAGTTAACTTCACACTTCGAAAACACTCGACTTTCTGAAAAACAGAACATATTCATGGTCCCGAATAAGAAGTTTTCGCTTCCTTCTTATTCACAGATATATATATAGTATCTTCCTTTGATGCAGATTAACAATTTTAACGCTGATGAGCATAGAGTGGGCAGAAGAAACATAGTATCTCTGGTTCTGCTGTTGAGGTGGGGGTTTTTTTGTTGTTTTTTTTTTTTTTTTTTAATTTTACTTCCTCGAAAAGACTTTCCAGTTTCTGTCATTCTGTGCTAGGGGAACCGTGTAATAATGAAAACTGAAGTAAATTCTAGGCTAAAGGATTAAAGTGAACATAGCACTTTTTTCATTTAAATAATGAAAAAAATCATACTTCTACTTGGAGTTAAGACAGACTGTTCATTAGACACACTGTAGCTGTTGCTACGCAAGTTTGCAATTTTTTTTTAAGATTTTGGCTTTGAGAAACAAATCTATGTTCATACCTGTGACTCAAAAGTTTGGGGAATGTTCAGCACTTCTACAAGGAAATTAGATTAAAACTGCTGCCAGCTTGTTGGAAAGGTAGAGCTGAGGGTTTTTTATAGCTCTAATAATTACATTTTAATATGCAGCATATGTAAAAGTGATCTATACCCGTGTCTAAAATTCTTTGTGCTTTTGTTTTCAATTTTAAATTTGTGATGGCTATATCAACTGATTGGTGAAAAAGTAAGACACTGGTATTGCTATGACTTGTTTTTGTTGTTAGTACAGTCTTAGGCTCCAGATGGAGGGATTTATGAATTTACAAATAGTATTGATCTGCAAGTCATTTTTGCCAATTTTCCTATGTAATTAATAAAACTGGAGAAAATTCTTCCTCTTTCTAGAAGCAAAAAATTGGATTAAGGATGAAAGAAGGTTGAGGGAGTCACAGTGTGGTGATGAAGGAGCTGCTGATACTGGAAAAATCACACAAATGGTCATTCTTCTTCTATTCCAATAAGGTGGCAGGGAGGAAGGGCACAGGCAAGAGGATACGGTGTTTTTCAGTTCTTCCTAATAACCTTCTTGACCCAAAACTCTTTCTTCTGCTCTCTTATTTCAGGTCAAGGTCCCTAATGAGCTGTTAAGCATGCTGCATTGGCTTTCCAAAGCTGGTTGGAAGGATATAAGTAAGAGGCTGGCAAATAAACAGAGACCTTCTCAATTTGGCCTAAGGTGAGAGTCAAATGCAGAAAGCTTATACTGCAAGCTTCTTCAACTCCAGACCAAAGCATATTATTGTTTATTGAAGCTCAATACTTTTTCATCTCTAACTCAAAATGCAAACATACACCAGTATACTTTATACACAACGCACTTTGAGAAGCAAATCTGATCCCTTGCTTTCAGTGAGTAGCAACTTAGCCCATCGTAATTCCACAAAATAGTGTGCAGGGCTCCCTCTCTGTAGAGGAAAGTGTTTCATAGAGTGAGAAAAGGAGGAAGAGAATATAGTTTGTGATAATTGTCACCATTCTTAGGATGTTCTTAAATGCATACTTAAACACTTGTACAGGAACATAAGTTTTGAAAATACAGCAGTATAAAATAATCTTCCAGGTGCATTAAAGAAAATTATAACGGCAAACAACTGTTCCTTGATAAGCTGACTGAAATCATTTCAGTTTAACACTGGAGAACAAAAGCTGAAAGCAAATGTTAGCAGCCATAGGGGTTCTGCCAAAAGTAAAGCTGCCACATACGTTAAAAGTAATCTTCAATATAAGGGAAAGTAATTTTTCATACTTGTGTGAAATTATGGCTCAGTCTTTTATTGCAAGGCATTTCTGAGTTGAAGGTGCAGAGAAAAATTTTGCAGGTTAATGTTGCAGGCTGTCTACTGATGCCCAGAGGACATCTTGCTGACCATATTTGTTTAATGTGATTCACTCAAACTAAAAGTCAGAATGTGGCTGAACTTTAAAATGATACAACACAAAGAAAAGGTATGAATTTATGTCTATTTTTTTCCTTTAACACTTGAAATAATTTATATGCTTTAAAAGGGGGGCAAAAATTATTTTTGCAGTACAAATTAAAGCTTATGAAAATATGTTGAAGTGAATACGCTGGTTAGCAAGCTTTGTGAGCATGACCAGCTCGTGGACGTACGTGTGTTTTCTTTGTATTAATTTGCTCTTTTTTCTTGGATCTGAACCTCAGGAATAAGCTCTAGGACAGGACGTCAGTATTTGATCATCAGGGTCATCACATTACACTATGAACAGTGACACTACTATTGCAACCACAATCTTGTGCTTCCTTTGATGTGTAAAGACCACCTAACACTTGTACACTTCAATAGCTGAAAGCACACAACATCTCAATCCTCGCCCTTCCTCCCAGGTAAGACTTTTATACTCTCAATTAATTGTTTTCCATTATCTTTCTTTCGGAACAAATAACTTTCTTGGTTTTGTGGGTGTCTAACCATCACCAGCCCTATTTCTAAGCTACTAAAACTGGTTTGTGTGTGTGTGTGGACACTTTGCATTGGTCAGAGTTCTCAAAGAATTCATAATTAATAATCACATGTATAGATTGACTTTTTCATAAACCCCAAACAATTACAATGAAAAATTAAGCCACCTGATAATTCTGGACATTTTTTCCTTAATAGCTATCTTGGGGATACATACAATGAATAATAGAATAAAATTCTGTAAACTACTTTGAAATAATTGTTTATAAAAATCAGTCATCAAGGCTGCAGTCCTTGGAGAGGAACTCAAATGTATTTTTTGTTCCATTAAATTTCATTGCACTTAGATGAAATAAAAAGCAGACACACCTTGGGTTCAAACATTTCACACATTCCAAATAATCATGTGCTGCTTTGTTTCTCACATGGGTTCATCAAGAACCAAATCCTTCCCTTCTACTCTCCACCTCACTTCTCAGTTTTATCAGAAGCTAATTAGGATGATCACAACAGGAAAAGGCATGAATTTCCAAAGTGACCTTTTTTCCATTTTCTTTTATGAGGGGCTTCAGCTTTCTATCAGATCAATTAGTTAATTGGGCATCACTCCCCTAACACATTTCACTAACAAAAAAGCCCTCACCTTAAATAAACAGT
>NW_009647212.1:852893-938948 GCF_000708025.1 Charadrius vociferus
TGCTGCTGTTTCTTTGAGCACTGGGGGATCAAGCGTCATGTAATGCAATCTTCCTCCACGTGAATGAAAATGTTATCAAAATAAACCTTTTCTGTTGTCCCTCTCCTTCCCTGATTTCCCTGCCATAATGCTAACTGAAATAGTAGACTATTAAAAAAAAAAAAAGGGGGAAAGCCCTCAATTAGGCTGAGCAAGATTGAAAGGGAATTTTATAGTCATATGGTATTTTAACTTCAGTGTTGTTATTGAATCCTGCGTTCAATTACATTGCAGTTGTACTGTTAATGATCCCCTATATAAATATACAATAACATACTAGCAGTGAAGTATAAGGTGGTTATCAAGAGGTCACAGTGTTTAAAAAAACAGATATGATGTAGCTGAGGGCCTCTTAGAACTGTTCCACCATCTACTTTTACATGGTTTTTGACTTAATCCTCTCCTTTAGTATCCTATTTCTTAGTTAGACAAGATTCCTAGTGACAAAGTAATCTAAAAGAAAATAAGGGCTGAATAACTAAATATCCCATGGTTTTATGTTGGAGTATTAGTGCAGCTGTGATATATATACTTTATTTATTTAGAGAGACAGTACACATTTTCATATACGCTGTTACATATATTTTCTTTTTCTGTGTGCATGGTCTTAGGTCTGTTATGGCATTTTTCTAAAAGTGAACAAGGCAAATACAGGACATTATTGTGAAGCACAAGCATTACACAGAAGAATACCATTCCTCTTCATGACAATGGGGTTGCTACCAGATGTCTCCCAGATCTGGAGTCGACCTTTGAGACTAACAGATAATAGACACCTTAAGAACAGTTGTTCTGAGGGGGAGAGGGGGGGGGAGGCGGGGGAAACAGCTCCTGTAAAAAGTATCTCAAAACTATCGCCAACATTACAAATTAACTCTGGTTGTTTATTGTAGTGGTCTGCTTTAAAATTACTATCAAGTTTAACATCTCAGAGTAAGAGGCCTATGAAACACAAAATGAAGAGTTTCCAATGCTTAGGCACTCATTCCCAAGCTTTTTAATAGTAATGATTGAAAATAAACATCCAGGAATCTTTTCACTCATCACTGAAACAGAGCTGTGTCCAAAATCAAATGTGGCAGCTGTTTAGCAGTACATGACAACACTAAACAAATGTTTAGACAAGGGGAATGAAAAATATTATACGAAAAATTGTACTTCGGTAGGATTTATTTACAGAGAGCAATGCAGGAAGAATCGTTTCTATATGTTTAACGTGTTTTCCAGGCATAGGCTTTGGCTCCTGAAATATACCAGCATTCCAGTGATTATTAGTATGATGGACTTCAATATTTTCGTATATTAATGTTAATAAAACTACATCCCTCACCGATAGCATACAGAGAAATTTTTCTTAACCAAATATATCCTATGTATAAGGATTGACGCCAAAGGTTTTACACCAGTGATAAATGTTTTCCGCTGTGTTCAGTATATCAGGTTTGTCATCGCGGTCAACTGCTGTTTTGCCATTAATTTGAACAGAGGGTAAGCAAAAGTTGCTGTAGTGGTCTGCAGCTACATCAGCAATTATGTTTGTGGGCAACACAGACTATACCTTTGGTATGCTGGAAAGCATGGATTTAAGAAGGAACTGAAACACAATTTTGTTCATTATTATATTTGTCATTGTAGCTCCCAAGGAATGAAAAAAAAAAAAAGCGGAGGGGAAGTAACTGAATTTCCTGCTTTACGGTGTAAAAAGATCTGTACTCGGGATCAGGAAGGCACATTGCTGATGTTTTTGAACTGACAAGGTATTTTAGAAGTAGGCAGTGTTTGTAGGGGAAGGATGTCAGTTGTGGGCTGATGATACCTTTAATTGGATATAGCTAGGTCTAGGTTTCTTCAATAATTCAAGAAGTTTACTTAATTGCCAATAAAATATACAGAGTGTTAAGACATCAATACTGTATTACAAGAAAGACTGCAGGAGAACGAAAATGCATTTAAGTAAGTAAAGCCTAAAGCAGTGCAGGATGAAGGTTTTAATATAATCAAGAAGTCAGAAGTAGAAACCCTAGAGAAGGAATTTGTATGAGTACACCTCAACATAGCACTGCCCTCTTCATGTTTAGTCATGTATGTCTTTCAGTTACTTTTGACAAAGTGAGAAGGTAAGAACAAAGTCAAGACACAGGTTTCACCATGCCTTTTTGATATACGCAAACACAAGCAAATGGTAACAATATTTATGCAGTGGAATCAGTCAATAACAAGTAATTTTAATTAAGATTTTAAGCATTCTAATTGTATGATTACGTATCATATGATGTTCAAGCAGCTAGAGAAAAGCATTAGGGAGGAGATGGGACAAAAAGCAAAAAGATGGTTTTAGTTACCTGTACAACAAGTAATAGTCTTGACTAATCTTTTCCCTAAAACTCGGAGGACACCCCTGGTGGATATAAGTGGCTTTAGTTTACTGATGTCCCTGATAGCAGCTTGTTAAAAATGAATGGAAGAGCTTCTAAACCACTTTTCAAAAGAGATTAAGGAACAGTCAGATTCTGCAAGCATTAGTTCTGCTGATGCGCACTTAACAGCTGTAAGTTCTATTGTTATGTTGGCCTTAAATAGGATTTCTTGCATGGGTTATGCCTAGTCTATTATACTGTGCCCTAACTGAAGCTTTTCTAAGCAACAAAGAATGGTCTCCTGGGTCTAAGAACAGCTGTTTGCTATAGTAAGAAGAAAGACATGATTGCAGATTGGTTTGAAATCAAGAAAACCATGGAAGTTTCCTCAGCAACCTGGCTAAACTTTTTCATTAAGGCACTTTAGAAAATAAGTTTTCACTAAGGCACTTTCAAATAAGTTTATTTTTGGTATGATTCCGAGCTTCATGTTAGCATTGTGGATTTTGAATTCGAACTACTTTGCAGCATTTGGATATTTTGGGATGTGTCAGTTTGGCTGAAGTCCAAATCTGCCCTACAAAGATTTTTCTGTTACCATATCAAATGCCAGAGCTGTTTCTTTTTTGCTGTTGCCTAGTTTGGGGCAGAAGCCAAGGAATGTGTGGGCAGGCTGGGGCTCTAGAGTAAAGAGGGACTGACCACCCCACATGCATAGTTTTCTGACAAACTGAGCACAGGTGGTACCATTTGCAGCCTACAGTAAAGGCAGCACAGCTTTCAGAGGCTGAAAAAGTGTCAGGAAGATCATTTTCACAGGGGTGGAAAAAAATTTAAGAACATTTTTAACCACAGGTTAAACCACACTAGCTGTGATCTCAACAGCCGTTCAGCTGAATCAAATTGCCTCAAACTCTAACAAGTGTCTTGCAAAGAGTAACAACTGAGGAACGTTCTCAGTGGGTGCCCATCTTGAATACTCACTTTTCAACAACCAAAAGATTATTTTGTGGAGTGCCTACACTCTAAATACATTTGCGTAGCTAGCTAACCTACCACCCTGTTGAGATGCTGGATGACTGCTTAATAGCAGATGTGGACATTTACTTTCCTTTGCAAAAATAGCCAATAACAGCCTCAGTAGCGAGCCCTTTGAAAACCAAATACGGCATAAAACACTGTCCCAAATGTACAGGGAAAAATAACATAAAATACTTGAAGCTGCAAACTGCTGCCAATGGTTTCTCTAAGAAGTTGAATGATTTGGTCTAACACTTCTAATTTTCTGTAGGCCTGCCCAAATAAAGGAAGAAAAAAATGCTAAAGCTCAGTTATCATTACAGAAAAAGATAATGGGATCTCCTTGCATTTATAAATTAAGACACTTTGTTTTTATACTTCTGGAGCCAGAACTCCTTGTGGAAAGAAATGTGTTGTAGACGGTTAGTCATTCATTACCAAATAGATAAGAAAACCTTACCATGTCAGGAAAATGCTTTGGTAGGAGAAATGTGTACAAAACCAACTATGTCTTATGTCTTATTGACCTATAGTTTGCTATCCACTGGGGTTAATTTTGAGGCTCGCTGGTTTTGTTTAAAGGAAAAAGATTGTGTTTTTCTTGCTTCTAGCTCTAAAATTTGTGAATAACATATTTTCTGGTCTCCAGCAGTAAACATAAAACAAATATTAGCACTCAAACAGAAAATTATCAAAGCTTTCCTAACTAACAAAAGTGCAGGCCTCTTTTATTGTAAGTGGAAACTGACACAAATTGACAATGCTTTAGCTGTAAGTTTGACTAAACTTGGCCCTCAGCCTTAACTACAAGACTATTTTTGCCCCAATAGAGCAGTAAAATCCATTACTGAACATAGACAGAATGCTGTGGGAGAACAGAAATTTTATAAATCACCAAGATAAATGCATAGAATTATATGATGAAGAGAAACATAAGGTTCACTGTGACATTTTTATTGCCCAAAAGCATTGATAGAAAAAAGAACCAGAAGTCTTTACTGTGTTTGTGGTGTTCATCCTGAATGGATGGATGCTCTTGAATAAATCTTGTTTCTAGAAGGCATGACATTCTGAGAAAGCTGTCTGTAAGATTATCATTCTTGCATTAAAACAGACTCCTCAATATATTGATTGCAATTTCTCAAATATATCCAAAAGGAGTGGAAAGTAGAACATTTTTTCAGTTCATCATGCAAATATATCGATACTGTATACTGTGCATATATGTACACATATAGTGTGCATATATATATACTGTGTGCTAATAAACTAATTTTTTTCAGTGAAAAATGCCGCAATCAGTGTTTGGTGAGGAAAGTATAATCAAATTGCAGAATCACAAAGTCCTGGTAGAAAACCTTTTGCCTTATGCTGATGTTATTTACATCTTGGAAACACAGTCACTGACTTGTAGCTCCTGTCACGGATCCTTAATGTTGTCTTGCTGCTCATCCTGTCACACATGAACGCCTGCCTTTGAACCCTGCTCCCGGATGGTTGAGCTCCCTCCTGGAATTTATGCTGTTTGGTTTGGGCCTTTCATGAAAGAGAAGGCGGCTGACATATTCTCAGTCAAGCATAATATGGAGATTTGAGCTGAAAGTAAGTTGGTTTCACTTACGCCTTTTTCCCCGATCAGATGGCAAAACCACCACATCTTCTGTTCCATTTTCATGGAACATTGGTGCATGTGCACTGACATACACAGATTTTAAAAGCATAGCTCTTTATTGGATCCAATTGATTTTCCATCTCAACGGACTATACTGAGCTGCCATTTGACCAGTGTCTAAATAAGAGAGTGAGCAGGTGAAGGGAAGCACAGAAAGAACAGCATTGATCAACTAGACAGATACACGGAGAATATTTTTAAGAGCACAAAAACATAAACAGCCTTTCCATCAGTGACTGCATAATTTATGAACATTCTCCTGTCAGACTAGGCACTGTATCCATCTGTTTTTCTGACAAATTCTCTGCTCATATTATATTTGATTGAGAAAATAGTGGTACTGAATAGAGTTTACCACAGTAGCAGGTGTGTGTTTGTAGACTCACACAGATACAAAGAGTTATTACTAGACAGGTACGAGACGCAGTTGTACCTGTGCCTGACTGTTTTCTCTGTCCTTTTTTCAAACCTCCTCACAATTTGTCTTTTGAGTTGCTTTAGGCCTTGCAAATGTTATTTTGGCAAATTAAGGCATTTTGGCAAATGATTTCCACAATCTTAACACATTTTAATGCAGTCTTCAACCTTCTTTGTCATATGATGGTTCAGTAAATGGTCCCCTGTCTTTATAACAGCCTGATTTCCAAACCTTTTATTTGCAAGTCCCAAAGAACAGAGCTGAGTATCTACTTTGTTCTACGGATTGCCATAAATCAAGGCGGTCCCATCCAGCTGGGTTATCTCAGTAAATCTGAATTTGAAAAATCAGTAAAATAGGTCACATTGCAAACATGGAGGATAGTCTGCCCTCTAAGTCTCCAGAAGGTAGTTTCAGCAGTAACAGACCATATCACATCCTCTATACTGAGGCAGCAATGAGCTCAATTCATACCAGCTGCTTCTGGGATGAAAATCTGGTCCAGGATCCATGCTCTCTGCAGTTCTTAGTTTTTCAGAGTAGACTCGGTAAGTTATGTGCTACAGATTAGTCCTGTGAGAACCGGGACAGTGAAAGAGAACCGTATTGTCAGCTACTGCAGAAGCATCAGAAGATCTGCTCATGGCATAGGGAGTGAGATATAGGTGTACTATATTTAATCAGAGAATCCACTTAAAAATCACAGATGCCATTAGCTCAAATGGGACAATATGCCAGTTAGAGTTTTCCTGGCCTAGACTATAAGGGTCTATGTCTCTTGTTTTCATACCTTTTTGCTGGAACCATTAGTTTTTATTCTCTGACATCTTGCAGTCTGGTCACAGACTTGAGATGGATCTGCCTCCATCTTTTCCTTAAGTGAGCATGCTAAAAATACCAAAATAACTTTGAATATCTAAACCAGGTTTTATTGGGATACAAAGAAGATGAACAACATTTTAAGGAGGACATGCAGTCATATTGTGTCCGGCAGATATTTAAAAAAATATATATTAAAAAATTTTGAAAAACAATGATGCCCTTTGTCCTTTTCTACAGGGTCATGCTATGTTTAGTACACATCCTTGGGTTTCTTTATTGCAAAATGATCTACTGTTGCAGGTTGACTCCAGCCAACATCTGAAGACTCGGACTGTGTTGCTCAATCCCCTCTCCCACAAGACAAGGAGAAAATAGAAGGAAGATGGGAAGACTTGTGGATTGAGATACAGACAGTTTAATAGGTGAAGCAAAAGCTGTGCCTTCAAGCAGAGAAAAGGAGGAATTTATTCAGTGCTTCCCGTCAGCAGGCAGATGTTTAGCCGCTACTTGGAAAGTGGGGTCTCAGCATGCATAACAGTGGCTTGGAAAGATAAACGCCATGACCACAAAGGCAATTGCTGTTAAGGCAATGCCAAAAAAGAGAAAACAGAAATCCTCCCAGCCAGAGGTCGCTCTGGAGATATGATTTCCAACAAAAACATCTCTTATCCTGATGCAAAAAATGGCTAACTTTAGCAAAATCAAGGACTACACCTTATCGTTGTTCCCTCTTACTTCTGGCTTCCTGAGTAAGTGGATGGCTGGTTTGAGAGTTAACTGGCAATGACAACCTTTAGCTAGCCTTGTGAAGGACCTGTAACTTTTGTCTGGTTGCATTGTTTACTGGTTTTGGCTTCAAGCAGAGGAAACCTCTGCCACAAAAGGTGCATTGCTAAAGGAGATTTCAAAGTACAGGAGATACCTTTGTTTTTCCTAAAAAATGCCTTTTGCGTTTGCTAAAAGTTGATTCACTGCACTGCACTGAACAAGGACTTAACACACTTTAAAAGTATTTTATATGGAGCTATAATTATCATTTGTGATTATTCTACCTACACTGGAAAGCTGCGTGAGATTCTAACAAAAGTTATGTTTTAAGTAACTATATCACACGTACTTATAATGTAATTTGACAAGTGTTAAGACTGAGGGTGGAAAAAAGGGATAGGAAGAAGAAATGTAGGCTAAGAGCTCTCTGCTATTATAAGGGCGGCTGAAGATACTGTATGGGAGTAATATGAACAATTTCTCCTCTGACAGATGATTCTGATGAGCACTAAATACGTGAAAATCCAGTCATTTGCAAATCTTGGTCTTAGCAAGAGCTAATTTTTGTTATCCTACCAAAAGCAGTAACACAGTTGTATTCAGTATACACCTTGTCCTCCCAATACACACAGGGAAAGGAAAAGAAGACGTTTTGAAAGAATATACATGTAATTTATCTCCATATTCCTTTTTCTATGCAAAAGATGTAAAAGAGGGTAAATGTGCAGCCTCTTAATTTGCAATGGTACAAGACTGTGAAAAAAATTAAACTGTTCTGGCTGTGACATTACCTTAGGTATTATAATTTGCATAATATGACCTCTGGGGACTCCAGAGCTGAGAAAGCATGAACTACCTGAAAGGAGGTTGTAGAGAGGTGGGGGTAGACCTCTTCTCACTAGTAACAAGCAATAGAACAAGAGGAAATGGCCTCAAGTTACGCCAGGATAGATTTAGATTGGATATTCGGGAAAAGTTCTTCACAGAAAGGGTTGTCAAGCATTGGAACAGGCTGCCCAGGGAAGTGATGGAATTGCCATCCCTAGAGGTATGTAAAAGATGGGTAGATGCGGTGCTGAGGGACATGGTTTAGTGGTGGTTTTGGCAGCGTTAGGTTGGTGGTTGGACTTGATGATCTTAAAGGTCCCTTCTGACCTAGACAATTCTGATTCTAACTGTAATTGATGCTGTTCTGCCACCCCACTGCACTGATTGCTGCCGTGGTGGGGAAGCATAGCTATGCTATTTCTGACTTCTGTTTTGCCAATACAACCACTTGACCACACAAAAATAACTCATGCTATCACTTGTTAGCAAATCCCCTTCAAAATATTGCTGAAACCATTATACAGTGCATTTAAGCTGTCTTAAAATTTCTCTACCACTTCCAAAAGCTGCAGCATATCCTCTTATTTTAGTTTTGTTTTGCTTTCAGGAAGAACACTGCTTCTGTGAATGCTTTGAACACTGGGTATTCAATTACTCAAAGCTGGATGTATCTAGTAAATTAATGACAAACTCTTCTGTGGCCTGCTTCTATACAGTGGAAAAACCCTCTGACTGTGGAAGACAATTCAGCTGTAAAGCCAGATTATACACGTAAAAAAGAACAAAAAAGAAATTCTCACATTCTGTAAATATCCATTTATTGAAATGATCTTTAAACAAGTTAGCAATAAATAAACCATGATTAATTATTCTATATCACAGTGGACCACTCCTTAAATCTTTCATAAGGTCATTATCAGTTTAGTCAGTTTACATTGCTAAAGACCTCAAAAGGTCTTACTTTGTAGAGTAAGTTTGGAAAATGAAAGCATATGAACTGTGCTAAAATAAAATAAGTCTATGTGGATGCAATAATTATAAATTGGTTCCCTCTCATTACAGATTACAAATATATCCCATGCTATTGCAACATTTTAATAACAATGTTGTCATTTTGCCTACACAAGAAAAAACCAAAGGTTTGTGTTAATGACAGCAATTATGTATGACATAAACATATGCACACAGTATTTAGTCTTTGGTTTCACTGGCATACACATGAGGAAAGCAGTGGGTTTAGTATGAACTTATAGCGATGTACAACTCATCAGACGTTGGACTACATTTTTCAAAGCTGTTCAGCATATGTGTTTATTTTTCCAGTCTTCTTGTGAAAATTCTGTCCATGGCAAATTATGGCTAAGAATAATTCACTAGGCATAATATACTCAATAGGTCTGATAAATGATTGATTCTACTGGGTATTTAAGGGCTGTGGTTTCTATCTGGGCCAACGCATGAAGGACCTTTAGAACAGTTGTAACTTGACTTAAGCTCCTACACAGAGATAAGGCTGTAACTGAATTACCTTGTCATCCCACTAGGACATGCAAGTTGGATCTTCTCCATGTGACATGGTAAGTACGGAGCGAATCAAAAATTTTTTTTTCAGTTTGCATTTTTCTGGAAACCTGAATTCTCTCTCCCACCACACAGATGTTATTACACAGCCAAAGTACACATAACCACTCAAACATACGAGGAGTTCATTCGAGTCATTTAACAGAAGATATGCTTGTTAGCTCAAATATTCACATATCTGTATGACTGGAGGTGTAACAAAGAGGGACCAATACGGTTGTAGAAGAGTTCCATGTATAGACATCGTAGGATTTATTTTGATCTCAAAAGTTCAGCAATACTACCTGCAGTTCAGACAGAGGGAGAAAATAAAATACACATTTGCCAGTAGCCTACAAACACAGAGATGCACTTTGTAGGCTAGTTAATATGACGGCTGTAGCCAGCAGATATTTCAAGTGAACAATGGCAGGACATTACTATCAAAAGAATTATTTACTGCTGTAAATACCTTGCTTTTCTGAGCAGAACATTCAAATGTTGTTAAAGAACATAACAGTCAGTTTCCAAAGGTTGCTGCCCCATAGGCTATATAGGAAAAGTCTGTCATCCAGCTCTAAAGCATGTTTATCACTACTGAAAATTAACCTTAAATCCACTCTTTAATTAACAAGTTGTATTTTATTAATTTATTTTTTACTTTGCAGAAAAATACATTAAATGTTTCACAAGTCAGCAGTAAATACATGTCCATTTCTCCCCTCATCTGAATTTTTAGTCATAGTTAAAATGGCTACAGTGTTAATGTTTTTCTCTCCAGTTTTTTAAAGCAAAATACAAGCCACAAAAATTTTTTGAAGGGAAAATAAACTGTGTCTTGAGAA
Source organism: Charadrius vociferus (assembly GCF_000708025.1). Lineage (NCBI taxonomy): Eukaryota > Metazoa > Chordata > Aves > Charadriiformes > Charadriidae > Charadrius > Charadrius vociferus. Next base: position 863,223 of record NW_009647212.1, read on the forward strand.
GCTATAATTGATTTCATTTTCTGAAGAATAATATCTCAAGGTAGAGCATGAAAATAATAATGAATATTTTCTCATATCGCTGCTGCTTAGTGCTCATTAGTCTTCAATGTCTTTTAAAGTATAAATATTTTAAATAGAGTGCTTAAGAGAAGGACAAATCTTTGTTGAGTATCTAAACTGCTTTCAGGTGAGAAGGGGCAATTTTGTGTGGTTTGTTCAATTTTCTTCATGGGAAGGCCTTATCTATTCATTGTATCTGTCTTCACTACTTAAATGATTTTTTTCCTTATTCTTTTAGGTGAAAATGTTACTGTCTTGAAGGTACTTATCTTCATTTCCAGTCTACAGAGCTAAAGTTAACATCCATGTTTTACAGATGCAGAACCAAAGCAGAGATACTAATTGGCTTTCCAAGCTCACACAGACTTGCTCAAGCAGAATTGCTCAAGTCCAAGACTAATGCTATATTCACCAGAGGTGTTCTGAGCTTTGTCAAAGCACTTAACCTAGGAGAGCTGTCCAGCTCTGAGTTGGACAGTAGGTGAAAAGAAAAAGAAAAGCATGTCCAGGCTTTGTGGGGCTGATAAATTCTGTATTAACAAAAATTTGAAACATTTAAGTCAATATTCTTGTGTTAGCCTTCAACTATACTGAGTTTGAAATCAATACAGTGAGGAATGTATGCTGTCGTTCCCGTTGGACCAAACTACCTTTATAAGCCTCGTGAAACTTCAGCTGCTAAAATCTGTGTAAAGACCTAGGTTGTGTGGAATAATTTGGAAGCCTACAGTAATCCAACTTTGAAAGTACAGAGGAGCAGATAAAGAAGATAAAGGGCTGTGACATATTGATTAGAGTGGCATTACGATGGTTTCAGTTTTTATAACATAGACTTCATGAAAGAAATGCAAAAATTTAAAAGAACGTGATGCTTTTGGAGTACAGTTTAATTTTATTAAAAAAGAAATACTTGTATAAAAAACTATTGGTTTTCCTGTCATAAGCTCAGTTTAGCTACATAAAGATGCAAAATACAGAATCATGTTAAAGAAAACACAGCCATAGTAAATAGCCACTATTTTTGTATTGCTCACCCGCCAGAGCTCTGACAAGCCTAACAGCAGCAGTTTTAAACCTTCAAAGACACTTCTTCCTTAAATATGCTTTTGATGGTGTATCCAAGGACCAAGCAACTAATCAGGGTAGCAGATAGTTGTTATTTCCATGAATTTCCTTTAAATTGTAGAAAGCAATTTTATTTTGGATAAGTAAAAGTCTCAGCTGATGAAGAATGACTAAACCACAGTTCTATACCTAGTGTTGGGTCATGACCTGACCACTGGGGTGAAGGAATGACAAGAAGAGCGCAGGATCTCCCAAAGATGAAAATAATCCAAGAACCACAAAAGTGAAAAGCTTGAAAATAAACTTTTTTTGCTACCCCTTCCACTACCTACCCTTGTCCTTTTGTTCCCAGTCATCATGCACTACTAAATAAAGAGCTGCCTGAACTGGTTGCTTCTTTAAACAGGGAATTTGTAAACCCTTTGCACAAATCTGCATACTTCATTTTTCCCTTACAGTCCACACCTTAATTATGTAGAGAAGCATGCAAGATTGAAAAATATTAATGAATGCAAAATATAGCCAAAAAAGAAAATTCCTTGAGCAATTTTTGTGTTTTTTTTTCTTATAGACACCTCATCTTTCTTTTTATCACAGGTTTGTTTTGTTTTTTTTTTTTACCACAGACCCAATACGACACAGATAAACTGGATTCTACTATGGTAGAAACAACAAAATAATCATTTGCATTCTAACTGCAAGTACTTTATTTTTCATGATCAATCAGAAACAGCACTGACAATTTTCAAAACCTCAATTAAATTTCAAGGCTCACAATGTGAAGGGTATGGGGGGTGTATGTGTGGAACCCACTTGATTTGTCCCTAAAGACCACGAGCAAATTTGATAGCAGAGACAGAAAGAACCCCTACAGGGCCATTTTATGAAGCATTTTCCCCCATTCTTTTGTGCTGTCAGTCTCTGGATTAGAGAGAGAAATAAGCTTACTGCTCTCTACTAGAAATACATAGCAGATCAAAGCTGAAATAAAGTTAACTTTTAATGGCAACTTCAAGAAATGTAATCGCAAGCTGTATAGTCTTAGTAGGCATGACTTCTTATCGGATATTCTTCATGATTTGCAACACACATCACATGTATGTATCAGATATATGCAAGTATAAACATTTCTTTGTCTTTGAAGGGAGAAATGTCTAACCCATTTTCTCTCTGGGATTTCCATTGACTGATGTGATACCTTTAGCCGGGGCGAAACTGGTCAACCTGAAAGATCCCTGCTGAACTCAGTCAACAGGCTGAACATGACCTTGGCAGCTGTTTCTGCTTTCAAGGTCACTACAAGCCTTATAAACTGTTTTCCTTTCCATCCCTCATAGGATTAAACAGCAATATGGTCAAAAATAACTAACTTAAATATAAGTCTCAAGAGAAAGTAAAAAACCAATAAATACATCCAATGGGGAGATATAAGGTGCAGAAAAAGGTCCATTCAGGGTCAAATCCAAGGACTATAGCTTCTATTCTGCTGCAGTTTGCGGCACTTCTTGCTGAAGGCAGACTGTTACGTTGCACATTTAGAATCTCTACAACACCACCCCCTACCTTTCTTTTTGGCAGAACATGCTTCTTATAGGATTAAATGAATCAGATAGGAAGAAGGCATTATGTCTTTAATGTTCTGAACTAGAGATGTTCAGCCTGCAGCCTAGACACTATGAATTAAGACTGTGAGAAAGAAAGGATTTATTCCTTTCTTCCATTACAAGTTTAGAAGCCTCAGCCTGAGTATAATGGGAACATGACTAGCTATAAATAAATGTCTTTTTTCACCAGTCACTCAGGACACACTAGAGGTTGAGAACAAAAAGTAGAAACTGTGACTCAAGTATACGTTTCTCCCTACCTAGGGTTAAGTAGATTGGGAATTATTTTGTTATGTAGCAAGGAATCTCTGAGAATAAGTAAGCAAAATGTGCCATACTTTCACTTTCGCCATAGCCATTTAATCTTCTGTACTTGGGGGGAAAAAAAAAAACAGAAGGGAATCCCTAGTAGTAATTTATGAGAGGTTTCTGCTTACTTTCACCACGTGTACAGTTCAAGTAGAGTCAAGCTGCTGAGGGAACATTTTCCAAGGATATACTTTTACCCTTGCGTTTCAAAACAGCATATGTGTCCATGAAAGTAAACATGGACACGCTGACTCTTCAGTGTATAACGACTTAAATATATCCAAGCATTTCTCTACCAGCACTTCCCTCATACTTCCAGCTGATAGGATATGGAGCATGTTCCAAGTTGCGTGGGCATTTGGCTATTGTTTAGGTATTTCCTCTTCTCTCCTGGCCCAGTCTCCTTATGGAAAAATAAACAGAAGTGTCAAAAACTTTACAAAAGACCTGTTCTATTCAAATTGCCGGATTGGTTTTGAAGGCTCAAATTTTTGTTCTTCCTAACAGGATGGAAATGCTGACTTTACAGTTGCTTTGAACTGCCAGAATGGCCCTAAGCAGTTGTAGAAAGGCTAAGAATCTGAACCAGAAAGTCTGGAATGGCTCCAGAAAATCATCCCAAATCTCCTATGCTATACCAGCTCATGTTGCCAAAGGAACAACATCCGTTGCTTTGGTGCTGTGCAGCGCAGCTGTGTGACTATTCAAAAGTACATTTGAAAACTGCAAAATCAGCAGGCTTCATTTGCATCCAGTTCTGGGTTCTCAAATCGGTCTAATTTAGCAAATACCCCACAGGAATAGGAAACACTATGAACATATTGAGATAATTGAGAAAATTCAGGGAAAAAATGCAGGGAGTTATTATGTACACTAATCATTATTTCTCTCACTTATTCCAATTTGTTTCGCCTGCTTTTGTTTAACTGTTCTTTTTTTCTTCTTATATTTTTTCCTCTACTCTTATTAACCTATGAAACAAAGGCTTATGAGATACAATTAGAAAAGAACTTGTCAAATTTATTTTAATACAAGAATTATGTACTGCTATAGTATTTTGGTGGCATTCGCAATTACACATTAGGATAAAGCCTATAAGGATTATGATTTTAAAATGATTGTCATCTGCTGTTAGGAAGAGTTTTTTCCCTCTATAGAGGATACTACGTAGCACATTTAGGTGTATAAAAAGGATTTCATGCCTCTGTCTGAAACACTGGGTTGGTATTTATTTATTCATTTATTCATCAATTCATTCTATTTCAGTAATACTTCAGGAGTTCAGTCAGGGGAACTAGTGTGGTAGGCACTGAACAAATGAAATCCAAAACATCCTTGATCCAGAATATTTACAATGAATGATGCAACCGTAGAATTAAATATTCTCCTTCTATTCAGTGTCTAAACAGACAATTAACCTTTTCCCAGCATGGTAATTCTTGAGACTTGCCTCAGGTCAGTGAAGTAACAGAAAAGAAAAAGATGAAGTGTGATAATAAGATCAGCTTGCAAGTTGATGGAATTCTTTTCACAGTTGCTTCTAAACTTTCCACAACAAAAGAAATCTGGTCCCTACATAGTCACCCAGTACTTGATTGTATGCTCTACTCAGCATTTTATATTAAGCAATATATGGCTTAAGTTTTTGAGGTCAAAAACATCAGTTCTGGCACCTGCTACAAGTGAAGACAACTGTCCATTAAGTGGTCACACAGTACTGTCAGTCACACATACTTAAGCAATACCCGCTCCTGTGTGGAAAAGAGGGTTCTTCCACACACTTGCATATAAAAATGCTCTTTAGATTCTCTTTGCATCCTATTTCTATTCAGAAAGGATCTAATTAGCTATGTCTTCTCACTCCTTGGGTGGACCCTATTTCCCTCTTCTGTTAGTTGGCATTGTGGCCCAAACTAACTCTGCACCTTCCCTGAAGGAGACCCTAAGGGTTCATGTTACAAAGAATTCCACATAACTAACTTCTTCCGGCCTCTATTTGCATATTATGCTTGGAAAAGTTGATGTAGAGACAGAATGAGGCAATGTGAAAGAAATTTCCTGAATTTCCTAAGCCCCTAGGAAACCCTGGAATAACTATAATAGTCGCATTGTTGCAGTAATTTGCATTTAAGACCAAAAAAACCCACCAGAAAATCTTCTCATAGATTGGTTAAAAATTTGACCTCCTTATTTTTGCACCGCTATACTACAGCATAGCTCCATGTGGCCACATGTCTTTTGTCTCCATGTTTCCCCTGTCTTTGCATACCATTTTTCTTTAGATAATACTGTCCTTCATCAGCCCTTCATTTCATGTCTTTCCAAGATCTTAATTAAAAAATATTGTTCTACGTTTCAATAGATAGCTCTAAAAAGTGCAACAGGTTAGCAAGACGGAGATAATAATTTAAAGGCTGAAGAAGGAAAAGAGATAGGAAAAAAACATGTGTTTCTCTCGGTCAGCAGAAAAGCTTTTGGTTTCTTATGGTCTTTCATTAAAGCCTTACTCTCCAATGTTTGTATACAATATAGAAAGCAGAAAAAAACAGATAAAAGACACTCATTCATGCATAAAATGCAAACAAAGAAAAAAAAATCATTGCTGAGTACACAAGGTGGTGGGTTTTTTTTGTTTTGTTTTGCGTTTTTTTTTCCTGTCTGAAAGCTGTTGCCTGGGTCCATTCCCAAAGAACTAAACATATAATTATATAACATGTAATTACTCAGCTTTCCAATTATATAGAGCAGGGTCAGAAGTTCCCTGCATTTGCATGAAAGGACTAATGAAATGGGTCTCAACACCTGGTCTTCGCTTGAGGAAAATAAATTTATTGAACGAAATCCAAGGGTAAAAAAAGTAGCATTAGCATTTTGTATTCTCATTTTTGCCAACAATTTTGCTTTCTTAACAAAAATGAGAACAATGCAGTAGAATTAGGATGGAAGTCTCAGAGGTCCTGAGTCCCTTGATCCTCCTAAGGACAGGTAAGATGCTTAAGGCAGCAAAGAATTAGAATTACTTTCCTAATTCTCCTAAGCCACCAACACAGCTACAGCCTGGTATATCCCATTATGGAAGCCCATTTCAGGGGACGTCCAAAACAGAAAAAGAGATGGCCTATTCCCCAAATAAGACTATTTATATTCTAAACAAGTGTATTCGCCCTATTAGCATCTACATTTTTTTCACCAAATACTAGGTAAGAGTTTGTCAGGAATTCTGGAATAAAAGCCAGAGCTTTTAGACTCCTTTAAAAGCGTACATTTCAAGTCCACTGGCATTAACAGAATTCTTAAGTTGCCTCAGTACAGTCACATTTTCACCCAAGATCTTTCTAAACTCTAGTCAACCAGGTTTCATGAATTTTTATGAGGTTAAAAAAAAATTAAAATATCCTTTCATTGCTTAGAAAACACTGTGACATTTTCCTATGGAGCAGCTAGTCATCATTCTATTCATCTGGAATGCCATCCACAGCTATTTGATTCATTGCCAACTTGCATCAGAAAAAAATGCATCACCTAAAGGCAAAAAATCCTTTGTCGTTTTGTTGACCAGTAATATGAGTCAGCAAAGCACTGGAACAGTGAACATTTGCCATATATCCCACAAATTGAAATCCACGTGTTGGAGATGGGGTAAAAAGCTGGTTCCAAATTTTCTGAAGATTTTAGCCACATTTATGTTGAATCCTTCATAGTTTAAAGTCTGGCAGCTATAGTGAAATTTACAATGGTTAGCAAGGTCCTTAAGGTGCCCAGAATGCTCAGAATGCAAAACAGAACACTAAGAAAAGAAACATCTAAGACAATAAAAAAAAATAGTGGACGTAAGTCTAGCTGATACTCACTCTTTGAAATTTAGTTGCCTGCCTGCACCCTTGAGTTGGGTGATTCCATGTGAAACTAGAGTTTTCAGCAAGATTTAGATTTTTAGACTCTCTTTCATGTTTTACTTTCAAAAAAAAAAAAAAATGAAGGCAGGGTTTTTGTAAACTGCCGTGCTACAGTTACATGAATTCTACCAAATGGGTAGTTTATTTGCCTAATTTTCACATTCAGTCTGGGTCTTTATCATCACCAGCTCAGAAACAATTGTCATAATACAAAAAAATCTGGAAAATATAGTTCTCATGGGAGAAAAAATTAAATAAAGTAAGCTTCAAATATGACATGTATAGGCAAATATTAGCTCCAGTAAGAGACTTCTGAGATGGCTAATGGAACTACACTGATTTGTACCAGCTGAGATCTAGTTCTGTACATTCATCCTAGTGATACCATGAGTCACTGCCCATGAGGGTTATTTCTTTGACCCTTAGGACGTTTGAGGTGTATGAACTCTTATTATCAGCAACATCTGTTCCTGAAAGAGCGCCACTTAGCCCTAAACCCCTGAGCCCAGTAACTGAGCCCCACAGGTCATTGAGCAATCTCAGGGCCCTTGTTTTATTGAAGATTCTTTCCAATATCAGGTAACAAAACCATGATCAAGCATTGAAAATGACGGATTTTCAGCCCATTCCATATAATAATGGAATACAATATACAAACTGAAGGAGAATTTGTAAACTGGGTGGGGTTTAAAAAACAGGTGAGAATTCAAAAATACTCCCTGCCCAAACCAAAGGAGGAAATATGGAATCATTTAACACTGTTACAGCAACTTCCTCAAGCCAATGTTTTCCTAATAATAGTCATGTAGAGTCTCAATGGTTTCGCAGCCCAGAAAAGGAAAAGAAATAACCTTAGATCTAATAAGATTTTGGAAACCTATAAGCTGTTCATGTGTTGGATGTTATTGCAGACAGAACTGGGCATGTCTGAAAATAACCATGTTTATCTCACTCTTTTGGAAAGATCTGCTAAGCTCACTTGCTTCACAGATCTTTCAGAGCTGGTATACACCTAAATAGTTCTGTCAGGAAGAAAACAGGCTTTCCAAACTCTTCAGGAGGTCTGTGGGACTTTTGAGCCATTTATTCAAAATTTATCTTAAAAAGGTAGTCACACTACTTTTTTTTTTTTTTTTCTAGCTCATGTCCCCATTAAAAGTTTTGAGGGAAGATATAAAAAAAGAGAAAGAAAAATGTTTTTAAAAAAGTCTTCCTAACTGCACTTATGTAACACCCCAAAGTTGAATATGATTTATATAGCAGAGACCTATCAAATTGAGAAACAATTATTTTTGCGGAAAATAAAATAAATAAATAAAAGAAAAATGAGCCAAAGAACACACGATGGACACAATGTCTTCTAACATATTTAAAAATGCTCACATCTCAATCCGTGATAAATCTTGTAAAGATCTCTACTGCTGTGAAGTGGCTGCTTTTATGTACAGATGCAGAAAGACTCTATAGAGACGAGATATCACCTTCAATTTTATCATGCTCTGAACTACAGAGAACAAACTGAACAGAAGCACCCTTAAGTTTACAGGGAGTCAGGTTTCTGTGGAATGTAGCACTAGAAAAGTCATATAATTTTTAACCAAAAGATCCCATTTCTTCAATGCAAAGAATCAGTCTCGCAATGCTTCAGTGGGGATGCACTTATTTATCTCTCTGACTTCTGTAGTAACTTCTGAATCCAGACGTAGATCTATCTGCCTTTTCTTTTCCTCTGTATTTTTTGCATTGAACTAAATTGAGAATAGTGGCTCATGTCCCTGTAGATGAAATTAAAAAGAAAATATAGTATCTGCACTTTTTTAAAGAACATTCATATCTGACGATTTAATGGAGACCCATCCTCCTCTCCCCTCTTCAGCAAACAATGGTGTGATAATCATCTAATAGCTGTCTTCAGTCACAGAGTTGTAATTACAGAAATAACCTAATAATACCCAGTAGCTTGCTATTTTTTTATCATCAGGATAAGGCATCTTTCCAGATGACTATAGAATAGCTCTAGGTAATAGTCTTTAAGTTTCAAAACTAGGTTGTGGAAGGAATACAGAAAAAAGTATGATTGCCTTTTACTTTTAGGTAAGAAAGAAACATTTAGAAGAGTGAGAAAAGTTTTCCTTCTCTATTTCACTTGGAAAAAAAAGCTGTTTTATGATCGACTATTGCATTTTAAGGATAAGGAAGAGAGGAGGGAGGAAAATCAATTTCCATTAGGAAGACATTTAAATAGCTTTGTCATGGTCTGTCCAGAGCTGCCATTTCAAAACATATCTGAAGTGACTTATAATTTCATTTTCTTGCCATCTAATATTCACCTACTTCCAAACTCAGTATGAAACTGATTATAATCCTAACAGGACTCCATCATGCAACGACACTGCCTAACATTTAGAAATTCCTAGTCAGTGAGGGTATCTGGCCTTGTATTATCCAGATGCTTTAACCAGAGATTCAATTCTAGTCACTATTTTCAAAAAGATTCCAGTATAACTGTAGTCTTTTAGCACTGGCTGTTTAAATCATATCATAATCCAGGTTGGTTAGGAGTTATGTTTAAGAACTCTGTTCAGACGCTGCTCTCCTGCAAGCACAGGTCAAAGTTTCTACTTGGCATAAAACATTCCCAGCAAGTGTTGTTTAAGAAAGAGAGAAATGGAATATTCACAGTCCCTCTCCTCCTTGTAAAATAATTCTGAAGTTGTTACACATTTAGTGGGAACATCTGGATCCATGGATAAAAGAACACAGCTGTCTTATATGATTTATGATTCCATTTTCCTGTCTTTACCCGGGGCCAATTTCGGTCTTTTTTTACTCTCACCCCCCACCTTTAACTCATATAACTTTGTCATTTTTAAAGTATTTTAAGATGGTTCTCACTTTCTGGCTGTCCCAATAAATCCACCTTGAATTCCTTACGCTTGTTACTGCAGTATCTGTTCAACTAACAGATATATTAGTCTTTGAACAGACACATTCCAAGCAGAGCTACTATTTAATAAAAAGAACAAAAGAATGATGCTTGAAACTGAACACAAATTTCACTTTTTAATTTTATGATTTTGCACTTTAATATATTTCACATCTCTGTTAATTCAGCTGAGTAATGTCAAAAAGAAAAAACAATGCTATTTTTAACCTATCAAAAACTGTCTCCTAATGATTCGTGATCTTTTGGCAAATAATATGAAAAGTTACTTCTGTTACCATTTTTCCTTTTTTCTTTATAAAAACATAAACTAATTGCATTCAGACTGGAAATTACTTACCATGGGTCTTTCAGCATCTTACTAGCAGATGTGGGAAAAATAATTCAGAGTGCAATTTTCTGAGATTTTTTGTCTGAGCTCAGGTACATTACAATTTGGACTATTTGAATACTATTTTAATTCCGCCTGTGCAATTCTAACAATACAACATCCCTGTTGTGGTAAAACACAGGCTGAAATACAGCTTCTTTATACATGGACATTACAAAGCACTTTAAAATCAATAGAATGCTGTTTACATTAGAAGTTATATCAGTGTAACTATATAGTACCTATATACAATACTGGGACAAAAAAGATGTCTGATCTTAAGATCAGACATTGATAATAGGGTAAAGATGGCTTAAATAGCTTCAAGTCTTTGAGCCCTGGGCTTAAATCTAGGCTGTTCTTGAAAAATATTATAAAAGCCTCCTGTGAGCTATTCAACATCAAGAGACCTGCACAGAATCACCCCCTGTGAGGACAGCACTGCTTTTTAAGTTCACCAAGACATTTCCGTTATTTGCAACATGCTTAAGCAGAAATGTGTTATGCCCAGAATTAATTTGTGCTCACATTATTTTGTAGGAACAGAATAACTGATTTAAGTAAATTAAACCATTTTTGATGCGTAACTGGGGAAAAACTGAATCCAGAATTGTTTGTTCCAAAATCTGGAAAAGCTTGCTTAGCTCTTAAAAGCATGTAGTTATGAATATATCTATAGGCATTTCTTGGGTTTTACTGCGAGTATTTATTTGTAAATAGTTATGCCAGCACATCACCCCCATGGCAGGGGGGTTGGGACTAGATAATCTTTAAGGTCCTTCCCAACCTAAACCATTCTGATTCTACGATTAAAATATCACAGATCCTATGCATTCATGACTCAAAGAAAAAAAATACAACCATACAGAAACTGCAAACAATTCTAAAAAATCTCCAGTAAATGTTATTTTGATGATACAAAATCTTGTGGTAAACTTTTTTTAAAAAAGGTTCAAATTTCATTAATTTCATGTAATACTAACATATTAACATTCAAGTGACCAAATCTCAATCATGCCAGTAAAAATTCTGTGCTCAGTGCAGTATAAACTAAACCTCTTGATTTAAAACTTTAAAAAGTTCAGGCCTGGCAAATAGGACAGCTGGATCTAAACTTCTCATTCTGTAGGAGTGGCCAAATCTCTACATGAAAAAAAAAGAAGTAAGCTTTAGGAACTTGTTTCATTCTTCCTCCCCATTTTTTTGAGTGAAAATTCAGAAAGTTTTTGAAAGATTATATACATTTTTAACAGAACAAGCAACTCTAGTATTTCTATCGTATGACTGAAAAAAAATCTTGTAGAGACAGAGTAAGCAAAGTGGAGACAGGTAAAGCAAGGCAGTAATATGAAGGTAGATCAGATCTTATTTCACTTAAGAAATGAGAGATTACTACGAAAGTTCCCTGTCTGTCCAACATCTCTGGGGATACAAACATACCATGGTTCCCCTGGGTAGTTTGTACAATACAGTAATAACCTTGATTGTAAATCATGGTTCATTTTTTTCTGCATCTGCAAGACAGTTTTAAATGAAGTTAATTTCACTGCACAATTAATTGCTTTGATCCAGAAAAGACTGTAAACGGTATACACATATCTATATGCATACAGATGTCTATTACAAAACTGACTCACTAAAATTCCCCTTTTTAGTAAAAATCTGAATCCTGTATCTGACTAGCTATGCTTGAATGTAATTTTAACAAAATTACTGGATGTAAATTGAGGTTAACTGTCTCCAGTATGTCAATAATGCTGAACTACTACTTTGTACAATCTGCAAATATGACCTATGCTTGTGGTACTTAATTTTTGTCTTCTTAAAGGGATATAGCCTACATTAGAACATCTTCAAATTACAGCTCTATGGTTCAAAACACAGTGAACAGGTTTCCAAGCAATTAGGGGTAAGAAAAGAACTAGCACTAATGAAACTTGATATGCTTTTAAAAGGTGATATTTGCCTTCACTGACCTTCTGCACAAATCAGCGGGAATAGCACTTTAAGGAACTGATTGCAGCTCAGAATATTACCCAGAGGAAGTGGTACAAATACTCCAAAGCAGTTACTGGAAAAGCTGAAATAGCATGTCACTCCTTTCAAATCATGTAAAACGTTTAGCCTATAAAGTTGTAGCAGTATTTTTTTAGGCCAATACTTTTTCAAACTATTCCACATTCCCCCAGCCCTTTTAAAAATACGGAAAGTTCTTACTTAATCTCTTTTTAAAGAGTGCTTCACACCAGTCAGATACTTTACTGATATAAAGACCAATGCCACAGTATTAGAGGTTCTGTTAAAAGAAATTGCCTATTTATATGGAGTTTCTTTAACAAGAACAATCATTACATAAATAAAATGCAACAGCTCTATACTAGCTGACTTGCAAAAAATACTTAATAAAGTGTCATATGTGATATTACGAATGCAACTGAAAAAGGTAAGATTGATCTTCACCTCTGATGGCACTAGTGACACAGAATTCTAGCAATCTCTTCACAATTAAATGGTTAGCACAAGTCCAACCTTAGTCCTGCTTAGTTCACTAGTAGAGATATTGTATGAGTTCATGAGAAACTGATTGCCTCTTTTGAGTAGCTCAATTTGAACATTAGTCAACAACCAGTAAATGCTGTGAATTTCTTGATTTAAATTTACACAGTAAACCGCATTAAAATTCCTTTTGTCTGAATAGTTCTAATTTATCAGACAATGGCTCCACATGGGCCCACATAGCTATTATAGTGCACACAATTATTTACTGCTTCCTCCATCTTTCTTTAATTTTATCATCTGTTAGTTTAACCTTAACTCCCAGGTCACTGATAAAAATACTGAATAGCGTCAACCCTACTATTACAGCCCTGCTAAAACACCCCCACTCAATTCTGATCTTTCTGTTACATCTATGCTTTAAGATCCCTCAGCTGGACAGCACAAATTCTATGGACTATGTGCTTTACCCTTGCAGATAAAGCAGTTCACATGATATGATGTCAAATGAGTGTCAAAACATGTCTAAGTATATTTTTTCCATCAAAATATGAAACAAAGTCATATTTATTTGGCAAGACATATTTAAATATTATACATTGACTAATGATAATTATTTCTCTCATTTCCTAATTATTTATTGGCAGAAACCTCTGTGAGCTTGACATTTATCTAACCAGCTTATAGTTGCTTATGTCATCCTCACTGCCCATTTAGAAAATGATGATGACAAGTATTTGTTCAGATTTCCAGAATGCCTTTGGTATTTTAAAACACATTCATAATTACCATCGATGGACAAGACATTTATTCAACTATCTGTTCACGAAGAACAACAGTCTACTCAGCTGCTAATGGACTGAGGAGTAGTTCATCACTCACATAAGCCTATAATTTTTATTCTTTGAAAATAAAGACGAGACATTTATTAGAAGTTAGCATTTCTAATTTTACTAAAAATGTTTTATCTTTTCCATCTGCTACTGGCCAACACTGTTACTAGGGGGGTTTTTACCTTTTTTGGGCCTTGAACAATGTATTTTATCTTAGTAGTCTTCTTTACTTTTAGGAATTTCATTCGCATCATGGCATGTGTAGTGCTATTGATTCTCTATTTTATCCATTTACAAACTATTGCTTTTTTAATAGCTGGGGAATTTTTTTGCCATTGAAATTTCATGCAAATGTAGGCAAAACTGCCCAACTCCACAATGAAGAGACTGCTAAGCAGAAAGGTATCAGAAGATCATTTTACCTTGCACAAAGTGCCAAACAGAAAACTCATTCTACAAGGAAACTTTTGTAAATGTTGTGTTTGTGACAAAAGAAAAAGCTTCCAACTGCTAATCTTCCAAACTCTAAACCCTAAGGACACCATCAAATATTTAAGAAGAGGTAAAAATACTCATCTAATTTGTCTTTAATAACCATGAAATTTGCAAAAATCACAACTATTTTTTTTAGTGCTACTATAGGAAAATTACTCTTTGTTACTAGAGGTGAAAATTCTGTTTCTAATAAATCAGTGATGAACCTTCTAGGATTCCACCCAAACCATGCATTTAATTTCTCATGGGAATTTTGTACTTTGTAAAAACTGAAGAAAATTGGCTTTCTTATTTGTATGGTAGATGAGAGGAAGCTGTATTTGTCTGCTTTCATGTCCAAGGAAGAAAGCTTATTTTTGCCTTTATTGTTGTCTCAATATGGAACAACACTTCCTTTTTGAACTAAGATGGTAGGTTCAGGACAACATGGTTAATTTTTAATGCACTGCTTACATCCTTTGTCTGACTGCTGTGATCTCTCCACCTAAAAACTCCTAGCCTCTTGAAATGCTGAAGCTAATTTAATGATCTTAGAAGTCAGCAAACAGTAAACTTTATTTTTTTTTCCCAACAACATGATTGGGATGGCTTTATTCACAAAGACCTAAAAGTGTACTTTGCAATGAGAACCTGCAAAGAGCTCTTCCAGAGTTCAAACAGGAAAGTTCATTCTCAACAGCCTACATAATTTTTCACTTCTTTGATGAGATTACCAAAAAATACTTAGCAAAATTTTTCATCTGTGCAACAGAAGAAGATTACAAAACTACTACCAGGTTTTAGTTATTTGTAACTAGCCTTCACCAGAAATGAAGCATCCAATCTGGAGGTGCTTATGTATAATACCACCTGACTTTTCCATTGTGCATCCTTTTACCTTATCTCTTGCATTGTGAGTGGAATTTTGTCTTTGCTTGTTGGCTTTAAATGGGAAGCTTGGCGTCAGCATGGTAACTCAAAAAGTTTAATGACAAATCAAAGATCCTCTTGTAAAAAACTGTAATTCTGTTTAACAAGGATTCTGCATTTTATCATTGAAATAAAAAACCCAACTGTCCCAGGTAACTTGTCAATTTACCAGCTTGTGTTCTAAGTATACGCAGCCTGAGAGTACAGCATAATTAATTGCTAAAACAGATCACAAGGGTTTAGGTTCCTGGGTTCCTGTACTGGTTAACATTAGCAAGGGCCTGCTATATTTTATGATGTCAATCTATTTCTTTTTTTTCTTGAACTGACTGGCAGAAAGACCCAACTGTTATAAACAGTATTGAATTTGATGCCTTTACCATTGCTTAAGGGGAAGAAGTCAAAAGACAGATGAAAAAATCAAGTACTCTAATGGTGTTTCTGTCATATTTAAGTTTTATGCAGACAAGACTGTTTGTCCATGATAAACGGCTTGTTTAGACATTTAGCAAATAGCCAAATATGCTCTGTAAACTGTAATTTTAAAAAGGTTTGTTTTTTTTTTTTATTAAAACACTTGTAGAAACTAGATTTGAATTTGTGGTCAATTTAGTAGGAATAAACAAACACGTGGGTTTTCTTCCCCACAAAATCAAGTAAGCTGTAGACTGCCTAGAAGGAGATACAATAGAAGGGCATATATGGGGAGCAATATGGGAATAAAAGAATTTCCTCTGCTTGTAAAGGTACAGAGGAGTAATGCGCAAACTAAAACATATAAATCTAAATATACTTCCCTTTTTATACTACCAGGTCCTTCATTATTCGCTACTCAAAAAGCTTCAGCAAAGGGTAAATCAACATTTTATGAGGTTACAATACACTTACTAAATAATTAATTTAATTATTTTTAATGCTTTCTTCTTCACAACTTCTCTACCTAGCTGTGGTAAGAACGGCAAGTGACAAAATGCAAGCAGAAATATTACAAATATTGTGGAGGCTCTTGT
This sequence comes from Charadrius vociferus, assembly GCF_000708025.1. NCBI lineage: Eukaryota > Metazoa > Chordata > Aves > Charadriiformes > Charadriidae > Charadrius > Charadrius vociferus. Next base: position 879,214 of record NW_009647212.1, read on the forward strand.
CAGAGGGAGCCAGTAATCCCTGTAACAAGTACAGATCAGCAGGATACTTGCCATATTCTAAAAAGCTCTGTTTACACACAAGAGTTGTACTGTTATGACTATATCAAAAGAGTTATGTAGTGCAGTCCCTTAAGTGTGACTATGATTGCTGGCATAATGGTATGAAATTGCTTTCACTACTACAGTTTATTTATTCTTCTCCAGGAACTAGAACTGATATAACTAAGCACATAATTGCACATATCTCAGTTTAAAGGAAAAAAAAAACAAAAACAACCACATCTTAGCCAACTGCATTTTACCAGTTAAAAAACTATGTTTAGAGGAGACTTTAGCTTCCAACTGCAACAATTTTCATGTGGAATTTCCTTTAAGAAAGCAGTATTTTATTTCTGTTCAAACTAGGAACTCTAGTACACAGCAGACAGTGTGATTATTTTTATTTAAAACTGCTCAGGCTGCTGTTTGCGTAGCTTAGCTGTGTGTGAGAGGGAGCATCGCTAATTCCCCCAAGCCCCCCAAACAGGATACGATTCTTATTCTCTTTTCTACTGTTTCTGAGGCAAGGAATCCCTTTAAGAGGGAGCTCCTGGGAAGAACAAATTCCTCAAAAACATTGTGGAAGAGCTATGAAGTTGACCCACCCCTCCTGTTTCCACCACAGAGGACAAACACTCTGCTTAGATGGACGAATAGAAAAGTGAAGTCTTTGCAGAAAACTTCCATGAATATTGTTTCATAAAGACGCGATCTGGATATAGATCAGTAACACGGAGATGGCTACCGTCAAAGTCTATCACTTAAATAACAGACCTTGCCACATATCTTTTATACGATTCTGACTTGTGGCATTGATCAGATTATTAAGTACTCAAGAAACATTGGGGTATATTTTGCTGCTCTTACAGCTGGATTTGACTGACCTCCATCCAGCTATGGTACCTCTGCCTTACATCCTTCAGGTGATTCCTATTACCAGTCAGAAAAGGTGCAAAGAATGTTTCTGTCAGGAAAAAGGAAGTGAGCTGATGATTTCCTTTACATGTTATACATGTGTTAAATTTGTAGATATACCAAAGTGTAAATGGCTGTCTTGTGCTCACAAATATATTTATGTTTCTGTGAATAGTTTAAGGTGTTTATACTGAAACAGATACATGTGTTATGTCTGTTGTAGGGGAAAGGTATGAGGGTGTGTTATGAAGTGTTTATAGACATACCTAATAGGAACATTGAGATAATATATTTTGATTGAGCTATTCATTCTCAAAACTAGGATATTTTACTAGAACCGTGTTCTTTTATGCAGGCAATCTTTCAAGTACATATTTCTCTGATTACTTTTGCTGACACAAAGGCAGACAGAAAGAGAAAAGTTAAAAACATCGTTGGTTTTCCCCCTCTTAAAACATCTGTTTTGACACTTTTTTCCTTTTTTTTTTTTTTAAATTTCAGGATTGTTTTGGTTTAGTTCCCATGCAGAATAAAAGCAAATGTCATATACTGAGTTTTAACGCACTGAAGAGTTATTCTCCAGACAGTTACACCTATGGTGTGAGTGTGCGTCACATGTGGAAATAAAGCACAAAGCAAATGACATATTACTTTAAATGCCTTCACCCTTGCAAAGACTAAATAAAAAAATGAACAAACACATATGGCAAAAAATAAGGAAGTGGATGAGGACACCCGCATTTGACATGAAGAGGGGAAAGATACAACCAGCTCCAAGCCTCCAGGTGCAGGGAATCAAACCAATGTTTGGCATTCCAGCCACATCTTTTATTGCATATAACATATAAAAGACATATCTCTCTAACACTTTGCAGCAAGTGGCTGGTCATTACTAATTCTTCTGGCATCTGCTGTAGGGTGATAACAATCATGATGACCTAACTTGGTTTTACATGTGGGATTATTTACTGTTCTGGAAAGGCCTGGACATTGGATTCAGGGCCATGCATCAGCAGTTTGATATTCTGTGCTAAAGGGGTTTTGTAGTAACTCAGTCACAGAACTGTGCTCTGGCTGTTACTTTGCATGGTAGAAGAGCCTTCAGTGGGGTACACACGGGGTTTGGGGTTCGGGGTTTTCTTTCAGCCTCTGGGACTGACAGAGGCACCAAGCCAGGAACTATGGCCACTGAGGTTTCTGGCAACTGTCTCTGTTGCCTGCTAGAAAGCCAGCCCTGGTACTATTTGTGCAAAGAACATAGAGCAGATACAGAGACTCTGTAGAGTTCATGTCAAGTGTCATTGGAATTGCCCAAGGGTGTCTTGTGCACTTCCAATGTCATCATCCGCTTGACTTTTGTTCCCACAAAAGCAGCGTGTGGGCCTTCCCTAGGTCTTGAGTCAGCCCACAGGGACAACTACCACCTAGCACCTCTGAAAAGTCCAGGAATAACTGTGCTCACGTTAACTGAACAGAGCTTCCCGTGCTCATGTAATTCAGCAATAATTTTAAGGCCAAAGCTTCTGGTCATTAACCATTCAGAAGGCACTGCTCTGTACTACTAAGAACCAGCAGCTATAGCTGGATATTTGCAAACTATGAAGGAAAAGAATCTCTTTACAATAGCAAATTTTAAAATGTTTGAAAAGTCAATTCCAAGTCATGGCTCCTTTGATTGTTTTCTAACACTGCTATCATAGTAGCTTTAAAACTTGGAGCAAAAAAGCACTGGGAGTTGGACTTGATCCTTATGCGTCCCCTCCAACCTGAGATTTCTATTCTGTTCACCATCCCTGGAGGTACTTAAAGGACATGTGGACGTGGTGCTTTGGGACATGGCAGTGTTAGGCTTGAGGTTGGACTCAATGATCTTAAAGCTCTTTTCCAACCTAAATGATTGTATGATTTTATGATTCTATAAGTATCTATATGTGACAGGTTTAACATAAGATGTTTATTTGCAAAGGGAGGACAAGAATTATTATTTTTCTTTTTAATAAAGTTTAGATCCAACTTGGGTGTGTGTGATCACAAAAACATTGAAGTGTACAACGTCAGATCAAAGGACTTGGTGCAAATATTAATTTTGTTGAGGGAGGTTTCTGCCTGAGGCTTTTTGGTAATAAAAGAGACCAAATCACCTCTGTGCCCTCAACGCTTTTTGCTTTTTTATCTTTCCTCCTTCAAGGCTAAAAAAGAACAGAATATCACAAAACAGCCATAAACTCTGCTATGAAGTAGCACAGTGTTGTCATTGTCACATAACCCTCAATCATTTTCTCTAGTTTAGACCCTGTATAGACTATTGCAACATGCACTTTCTCATGCTGTCACTGTTAAAACAAAAAGAGAATGACAAGTTGAAAGAACACACAAAGAAAGAAACAAAAGTTTTGGGTGGAGAGGAGGAATGAATCCTATAATCTCACTTCACTGCTGAGGCAAGAGTAAATGAGTTTTAACAGAGGCATAACGACAACTTAGATATTCTTCTGGGATCTTTGGTGTATGGTTTCTGAAGGACCAGTACAGATACTTGAAAAACTTGAGGTTTGATTCTAACCAATAGCCTGGAAGCTGGCATTCCAAAGGCTTGAAGTCATCACCAGGATCAGTACCCAACTGACACTTGGTTTCTCAGTGAAGCCCCTCTGTTTTACTGTTGTGAAAGGGATCATGTTTTCTTTTCCATATACAATATAAATTTTTTGGCATACACAATCAAACTGCAAAATTAACATCTACATGATGGCCTCAGTAAACGTGGCTGGATCCTGCTGCACTGTGAATGGAAAACAATAGAACTGCATTTTAATACAGGTTATTTATTTATGAAAGCATTCTGTGACCCATGATATATCCAAAGCTCTAGTTAGTGCTAAAGAAGCCCAGCAGAGACAAAGGAAGTACAAATTCCATAGTCACAATCCAATGTACTTTATAGAATGATCATGGCAAGCAATACCTTGTTTTACAGTATTCCCAAGAGAATTGCATCACTTAATAATTTGCATGACTGAAATGAAAAAGCTTTTGAGGAAATATACAGTTTTGACCCCTGAAACTCCACAGCCTATCTGCTTCAGATAAGACATGGCAAAACCTGTTTTACTTATTAAACCCTTTCATAAAAGGCTTAATATGTACAAAGACTCTGGAGGGCAACTAATGCTAATCATTATAACTGGCACATAGTTAAATAAGGAAACATTTTCAATGCAAACTGGCAGAAGCGCTTCGTTTCAGCACTGTAACAAATGCAGTTCAGAAACTTGTGAAGAGCTTTATTTTTCCTTTTCCAGAGTGCAAGCACAGTGGCAGTAGTTCATTAATTCAAGCAAAAAATACTTTGCCTTCTAGACTCAGAGGTGATGATCTGCCTTTGCCTATCAAGAACTCATTCCCAGGCACATTTTTTTTTCTCTCTAACAGTAAGCGTACAGGGCAATTAAAGGTTTTTAAGTACAATAATTCCCTCCAAACCACATATTTCTGTACTAACATTGTCAGAGGTATATTTGAGAGGACTGGGTAAGGAAGAAAAGGAAATACTATGGCAGTTACACAGAACATCTGCAAGAATTTTTGTGACAGAAGTTTGAAAAAATACAAATTTAACTTTATGGAGAAGGTTTCTGAAAAAGAATTTTATGAAATTTAGGACTTCACTGTGGTAAGTCAAAGAACCTTCACACTTGGTGAAAGCAAATGTAGCAAAACTGGAACATTTTAATGGGGAATATAGTTGACCTGTTGGCAGTCAATAGACTCAGTTGCAGCAGCATCTGCTTTTAGTTTTACGCTCATAAGAGATCGTAACAGATAGATAGGTGATGTCTCTATTATCTGCTACACAGCAAACTTTCAAGAGCAAATACTGTACGGAGAGGTTAAGTGGTTTCAGTAACATGAAAACAAAGGCATTATATGAAATGTGAACCAAACTCTTGATTTCTGACTGTTTGTTTTGGTTTTTTTTTTAATTTGTTATCAACACCAGAAACAATCCCTTCTTTATAAATAAAGCAGACTTTAGACAATATATTACCCATTGATTTTACATACCATCATATAAACAGCACATACCTGTAATTCACACAGAAAAGCCCACAGTATTTAGTTGTGTATGTCAATCTTTTCATTCTAATGAGATATTTTATGCAAGTATCCATTCTTCCTATTTCCCAGTACGAAATACAAACCAACCACAAAATCACCACCTATCAAATATAACCAGCAAGTACAAATTTCCTTACAACAGACTTTGTGTACTTTTGCAATACCAGCCATGAATTTGGAATAATGCCAGCAAAACACCACTGGGTGCCTTAAACCTCTTAAGTGAAAAATATGTTACCCATTAAAATGCCTTATGATTATCCATACTACATCTTAAAAAATACTGTTATGTTCTTAGAGATGAAGTTTACTGAATTCCAAACAATACATTATCTAAGGTTCAAGCAATCAAGGCAATACTAAGCAGAAATTTGATCAAAGATGCTTCTGTGCATTTCTAAACTCCTATCATAAACAGTCCCTGTTAATAAAATGAGCACGAAGATGATGTTGTTTGCTTACCCTTTGCAGTCTGAGAAAGTACTTAGGCTGAAGTTAAAGGCCAAAGGATTTAAAGTTTTTGCCTCCCAGTGACTTTCGGGACTTCATAACACCTTTGTGCATTTGTGAACAACACATTCTGCAAAAAGAGAAAAAAACCCACCCCATGAACATCAACCCAAAAGCATGCACAAAACTTCAAGTACACTTAATTTATGCATGTTTTAAGTATTGGGATCAACTCTAACTCACAGCTACATAAAGCTTTTACATGCTTATTTTATATGAAATGACTTAATATTGCATATTAAAATAATTCTGGTAATTGAAACAAATTCCTTATCAGTTGGAAATGTTTTGAATAAATAATTAAATACTGCTGAGCATTAGTATTTAATAAACCAAGCCTGTCTAAATTAGCTGCATTGGTGCTCCTTGGATTAGAATCTCGACTTCAGGCAATATAAAATATCAAACAAAACTAAGAAAGTTATACCAGTAAATGACACCCTTATTATTAAATTGCTCCTATTTTCAAGTCACTGTTCAGGTTCAAATGAAGCAACAAATGAGGCCACTAGCCAGTACATACTCTTGGGTCATCAGCAGTCAGATTATATTTAATAGCTTCTTTCCAGTCAGCTAAGTGGGGTACAGATGGTGGTTGATACGCATTTTTTTGCAGAGTATTATAAGAGTTAGTCACTCTTATCTTTGGAGAGATAAAAGTTGCATATTGTCCAACAGAACTGGTGCCATTGTGTGGAAGTTAACAGTACCTTCTCTTTTCCTCCAGGGCATTGCTTTATGCTTCACTAATCCAAATAGAAGTTGTGTGGCAAAAGCCATAAACATAATCTCTCAGGTGTGCCCTTGAAATAACCCAATTAAATCAATTTGATATTTATTCAGCCTTGATGCGCTTGTAGCACCATTTGTTATGCGAGCCTTTCAGACTCCTCAGCCAACTTAATCCATTTCATTTTAATGCTTTTCTCCGGTCTTTATTTCCATACATCTTCATTACCAGCACTCCAGTTCAACTTGCTGCTGAAGGGTTAAGCAGGAGATATTTATTAAATGTAAACTGAAACAAATGTTAGCACAGAGCAGCTACTGGAAGTACAGAGATAAAAGGCCATTTGCTGGCTTAATTAAAATTAATCAGAAACAATCCTCTGTCTTGAGGAGGAATAATATAAACACATAACACTAATTTCACAAGCCCAAATTATACAATAATTTGAGACTCCAAGTCTCATTGATTTAATACAGTATTTAGTGATAAAGGAAGGTTTAGAAGAGATCAGAATGAGTTCTCTTACATGATAAAATTCATAACTTTAATTCAAAATCCTAGTGTAATGTTATAAAAAAATTCATAATTAGAGTTACCTTCTGACATGGATATCAGTTAGAAAGGCTTTTGTAATATGATCTTAATAGGGTATTAATACCAGGACAAGATTAAGGGATTTGTTCTGTCCTTCAGGAGTGCATGTAGCTGCTGCTAAGATGAATGAAAAGTATCTATTTGTATTGATCACTGTGGGACACGTTCTTTGCGGTTCACACCCATCCATTCACTGGCTGGGAAAAACTAACTGCCTAAGACAGATTGACAATTCTTAAATGGTGAAATCCTTTTTCTAATCTTTCTCAGAACTGTTTGGTTTTCATTTTGTGACTGTCCTGGAACCTAATGTCCCCTTTTCCTTTCGTCTTCTACCTCAGTTTTCAAATACCTACATTAAAAGTAGTAACTGCTTAGCTTTTAGGTTGTTTTGTTTGTTTGTTTGGGGGTTTTGGATGGTGGTGGTGGTGGTGTTTGTTTGTTTTGGTTTATTTCTTTTTTTAAATAAACCAAAATGAAACATGTCTATGCTAAAATATTGCTGTCATAGTCTATCTTGTCTTTGTTGAGATATTGCGTCCCGAGTGCTGAGTACAGTATATGTGCTTAACAATATTGTTAGTGAGAAAAGAGTAGTTGTACACTTCTTGCAAAACACACTCAATCCTCAGACTTTTTATGTGAGTGTACTTCAGAAAATTAATCCAAATAAAATAGATTATTTTAATTCCGAACCAAGGTGTTTACAGAGCCATATAATAAGGTAAAAGTAATCTTAATTCAGTTCACTTTAATTTACCTTAGAAGTAGACTATGTTAAATCAGATTTAGGCAATTTTAATTTTGAGGGAAAGTATTCACATAATTGTTTATGTGGTTTAACTAATGCAATTTAAATTCACACTTTTAGATCATTTAAACTATTTTTTCCCCCTGTGTCCTCATATAGATGGATCCTTCTTCTTCTTCCAAGACTGTTCTTTTAAAAGCTCCTGGTGTCTCTCATATGCCTATATGATTGGGCAGAGTTCATTGCACTTCTGCCAGACTATTCTGCCTATATGTTTCTGTTTGCTCCCTCCTATCGTGCAACGAATAATTGATATAGCACAGGATCCCTCTTCCTTTTGGATTACTTTTGTTCCTTTATGAAGACTCATTGTTACTAGGGCATTTGTAAGGAACAGTTACCACCCTCAGGATATCACAGACTGGCAGGAGTGTCATGTTATTGTCGTTTAAGAGTTTGAGCTTATTTAAGATTGTCCAGAAGAAAAGTCACTGCTGATACTATACCTTTGTCCTTGATGCTCTTAATGAAATTCTAACAAAAACATTTGCTGACAGTAGTCATGCTAATTTGGGTGTACTGTACTTTCTTCATATATGCAGGTCAGCTCATTGGTCTGCTGGCCAAACCATGCCCTCTCTAACACAGAACATTGGCAGGAACTTCCCAGATCATCAAGTTCACCCATGGTATTATAGGCATTAAAGTTGGATTTGGTTGTCCCTACAATTCCCAGTAGGAGGCTGGTACAGAAATTCAGTGCTCTGATAAATAGATATATTCTTCTGCCTAAAGATATTGATGAACAGATAACGTGTCTCTTATGAGGAAAGGCTGAGAGAGCTGGGACTCTTTAGTCTGGAGAAGAGGCTGAGGGGGAACCTAATTATTACATACAAGTAGCTAAAGGGTGGGCTGAAGGAGGATGGAGCCAGATTCTTTTCAGTGGTTCCCAGTGACAGGATGAGGCACAACAGGCACAAGTTGGAACACAAGAAGTTTCACTCAAACACAAGAAAAAACTTCTTTACTGTTAGGGTGACAGAGAACTGGCACAGGCTGCCCAGGGAGGTTGTGGAGTCCCCTCTGGAGATTGTCAAGTCCCACCTGGATGCAGTCCTGAGTAATGTGCTCTAGGCAATCCTGCTTTAGCAGGGGAGTTGGACTAGATGATATCTAGAGGTACCTTCCAACTCTGAAAATGGCACAGTTTTATAGAAGTTGCTAACTTTATGATCAGGGTGTCCCCTTTTTTTAAACTTCTATGGGTACAAAACTTTTCTGAAAAGAAGCTAGTTTTATCTTGCATTCAGTAGGCCCATGAAGCTTGGTGCTTGATCCAGATAAAAGCACAAAAGAAACTGGGAAAATTCTTTATATTGCTGACTGCAAAGTTATTGATTACAGTCTGACCCCAAATATTTCCTAAATTCAGGTCAGGCATGAAAACAATCTACAAATATTTGTATTGTTCTGAGGAGCAAGATGTAATATAGAAGGCTAGTCTAGCAATGAGGCAATGAAAGAGGATTAGCTAGATCCCTTTTTCTCATGCATTTTTGGCACTGATATGTGAATGTAAAAGTCTGGAAAAATAATACAGTGATTTCTCCAAAAAGGAGTTATAAAAACAATGCACATTAGCTACTTTTGAATTAAGTATTTATCCTATTAAAAACTTTCTGTATAATAAAACAGCACTAAGTTTACATTAGTAGTCCATATTGAAAAGTCACCTGCAATGTCTTCCAATTATTATTCTAAAGAAACATTGCAAAGGCTGGAAAGTCTAAACTTTTACAAAAATATACTTGCAAACTCTATTTAAACCTTTAACAGACATACAAACAGAATATTTGCTGAAGAGTAATTCTGATGTTCCTGGGAAAAAAAGAAATCAAATAAAATCAAATAAATATATAAAATAAAATACAAAAGTCACTATGTACATGGTTGTTCAACCCTGCATTAATAAAGTAGCTTAGGTTAACCTCCACAAGAAACACAGTATATAAAAACTGTGTAATGCACTTCTTTAGAATGAAAAAGCTTTCATAAAGGACACAAGCTAAGTCCAACAAAGGAAACTTGAATTATGCCATTGGAAGAGGAAATCCGTTCTCTGGTAAACATTCTCATCAGGCCCCTGTAATAACAGAATTCTACAGCAGAACAGGTTTTGTCGCATAAGTGTCAAATCCTTACGTATAGCATGATACTATGGTTACTTTGGTTTAGACTAGAAATCGGCTTCAGATCACAAAAAATATAAATACGCTTTGTTCTCTTACCTCCATTCAAATTTAACCACTCTGGTTTCGTTCTGAGGTAGATATAATGAAAAAGTGTCCATTTTTTGATTCCCGTTTGTAACTGATGAAAGGAATCTCAGAAAATCATCTGATTTTAAGTTATTTCTGTCGATTGGTCTCTACACTGAACTGAATAGCTGGTAAGATTTCCTCTCTCTTAGGTTGATAGCTAAACCCAGAAGAGTTAATCATCTTCAGGTAAAGGACTTACATTTTTCTGGATAGGACTTGTAACACTGGAGTCCTTGTCTATAGCGGAGGTACCCCCTGCTACCACTGTCCTAAGACTAAAAATAGCCTATATTTAACCAAAGTCTACCCGACTTCCATATCTCAAAGGATCTATTATGTAAATTAATCACCTTTAAGTTCTTGCTAACCGATAAAACACCAAATATGTAAACGAGGGAGAAAAAGCAGCAGATTTTTTGGTGGTTTTGTGGGTTTTTTCCCCTGGATAAGTCAAGGCAGCTAATAATGCTGTCCCTTTTAGAGCATCCTTTCATTCTGCATCTCTCTGCCTTTAGTTTTACCAAAGCAGAGCTCTCACAAAAACACTGTGGCTCTTAATTAGTTATTATTAAACTCTGCACATTTCCTAGAAGTCTTTATAAAATAAATCTATTTATTGTTACTGCTATATGATATGTACTGAACTTTGTATTTTCAGAAAAGTTTCTTTTTTCTTCAGAGACCACTTAAACTTCCTAACATAGGATACACTAGGTACGATGCCTCATTGTCTCTTCAGGAAAAGTCATTTTCCCTATAAGGATGACAGATTTATACTGGAACGTTCATGATAAAAATATTTCAATGCCTCAGGAATGTAAGCTATGCATTTTCCTTTGTGTGGCTGGCAATCTTGCTAAAGTGTCAGCTTCTTCCTTAGCCAGGCCTTCTTGGAAGATGAGAGTCAGAATAGCTGTACGGAATAATGTGATGTAGAATATAATAAAGAGGTATAGACTTTCAGCACCTTTGAGAGCCAGAAACCTACAGCAATATTGCACCTGGAGAAGTTGTCTCAGGAGAGCCATTTAATGAAAATGCACTGTGATTGTGTGAACAGGAATTGCTCAGCAAAGCTTTATTGCATCTTTCCACTATTTTGGGCCTGCCTTTGATTTCAGCGAGAAGATTGCACATGGGAATCTCTATGCATCTTTGAGAAAGCAAACTGCAAAGAGAAGAATGCTCTTCAGTAACATAATTTGCAAATACGGATAGAATCCATCCAAACTGATGGGATTAACGATTGAAACATTATCATGAAGAGTAAGGGCATCTGTTCACACACAAACAATGAAATTATTGCACAAAGGAAAAATATGACTAATGCTGTGTTTCACCCCTCCTATTTAAGTCCCATACCTCCTGCCCCCAGTTCTCAGAGTTTCTGAGTTTTAGATTCTCTTTTAATGCTGAAATCAGTTTCCTATTTTTCCACCATTCTTTTCCTTTCTCAGGCCTTGCACAAATTTGTAAACTCTGGTTGGGTTTTGTTTGTTGTTATGTTTGTTTGTTTTTTTATTATTATTACCTCTTTAGCATCTAGGTTATTTTAGAAAGTACCACTGAGTAAGGGAGGAGCAGAGAAAAGCAGTACTGGAATGGAAAGTAGGGTTGAATGTTGAACAAAAGTTTTGCAAGAAAACACCGCTTCCCTTTACATTGCATTTTCTTCTTTGCTGTATGTTCCACACCCTAAGCTTAGCTGAAGTAAACCAAATAATACTGCTGCTAACTGGCTTTAGAAATAAGTAAAAGATGGTGGAAAATGCAGTGTGGTACCACATAAATTTCAGGCGAGATCACCACGTACATGTTTTTTAAAACATACCATTCAAGTAGGTAATGAAGATACAAAGGATATTCTCCCAGAGAATGGATGTACAATCTGTCTCCAGCAGGATATAGCTAGAAATATTACGGAGATTAATATCTGAGTTTAAGCATCTGGGTTATTCTATGTAAAAAGTACTCTGCAAAACTGTAACTCAAGTGGTTAGATCCTTACTGGACCTGCAGATTGTAACTTCGAGAGAAGAGATGAGAATTTTCAAAATTTCTTTGTTGTAATATTAACATTTTTAGCTAATAAATCTGTGGGAGATTATGTCTACTCTTTACAAATTTCTGGGAACCTGTGGAAAAGCAGTGAAAGTCTCAAGAAATTTACCTTTGCTATAAACTGGAAAGATAAAGTAACATCTGCATGTAAATGCTAATTTACAGCTCACCTGATTTGACATAACACTAAAAACTGTTAAGGGATTTGGGGTGTATTTTAAAAAGAGTAGAATCAAATTTGTGCTAGTAGTTTCAGACAACCTTTCAGTGAAGATTTACCATGGAAAAGGTTGGGTTTGGACATTAAAAAAAAACAACCAAAAACCCACATCACAGATATCACAGATGAAACTAGCTTCATGGGACTGAGTTTTTACACACACCCCCCTTTGTTTTTTCTTTCTTCACCTAGTGAATCTACGTATAAGCTTACAGGCTGTTTTGAAGAGGAAAAGCCTGTCTCCCAAGACATTCAATCCCTTGAAGAAGGGCAAAAATGTCATCTTTAGTTGGATGTCTCCATAATTTATAGAGACATCGTTATATAGTAGACTATCCAAGCTCCTAAACAAAATATGGAACATTTCATGTTTCCTTCCAGAATACAAAGCAGACAGCCAGGCGTAGATTCTCTGCTATGTTAAGAATGAGGAGGTACCAGTAAAATCTACTAGAGTTCTTTGATTAAAGCATTGATGAGATTCCATTCTACCGAACCCCCTTCTTCTTCCTTACTAAATCATTTCAGACATAATCTATGCACTCACCTTTCGAGCCTCTTCTAAAAACTGAAAACAGTAACTTCATCTACCCAGATGCTGTTTTGTCTGTTACCACTATCCAGTTTATACACTGATCAGATAAGTGCTATGACACAATTATGAGAGTTCAGCTAATTGTTTACAACAAATAATAAACATAGTCCCCTTTTCTACTTTTTTCCCCCCTAAATTTTACCAAGCAGATGACAAAATCTGCTGTTTAAGCTAATTATTAATTTTTTTTTTTGTACAAAATTATTTCTGGCCTGCCAAACTGTTCAGTAGTGACTACTGCAAGCCAATAGTTTATGTAATAAAATTAATTCAAAATTTGTATAGAGATTATAAATAAAGCGTGAATTGATACACAAATTAGCTTGTAAGACATCCAAATTATAAATTCTTATTAGACTGTAATATTTCAGATTCACAACACTCCAGCTGCTAAAATTCATTTTACAAATTCCTGTGATGTTTTTAAGGGTATGTATTACCATTTTTCATAGAATGGTTTAGGTCAGAAGGAACCTTAAAGATCACCTAGTTCCAACCCCTCTGGCATGTGCAGGGACACCTCCCACCAGACCAGGTTGCTCAAAGCCCCATCCAGCCTGGCCTTGAACTCCTCCAGGGACGGAGCTTCCACAACTTCTCTTGGCAACTTGGTCCAGTATCTCATCACCCTCATAGTGAAAAATTTCTTCCTGATACCTACTCCAAATCTACCCACTTCCAGTTTGAAGCCATTACCCTTCACCCTGTCACTACATGCACTTGTAAAAAGTCCCTCTCCAGCTTTCCTGTAGGCCCCGCTCCAGATACTGGAAGGCTGAATTAAGGTCTCCCTACAGCCTTCTCTTTTCCAGGCTGAACAATCCGAACCAAAGCCCGTCTCCAGCCCTCTGATCATCTTCATGGCCTTCTTCTGCACTCATTGCAACAGGTCCATGTCGTTATTATGTTGGGGGCCTCAGAGCCGGACACAGTACTCCAGGTGGGGTCTCATGAGAGTGGAGTAGAGGGGCAGAATCACCTCCCTCGACCTGCTGGCCACGCTTCTTTTGATGCAGCCCAGGATACAGTTGGCCTTCTGGGCTGCAAGCGCACATTGCCGGCTCATGTTGTGCTTCTCATCAACCAACATCCCCATATCTTTCTGAAAGCCGCTCTCAATCCAATCTCTATTTTGCTAAATATACAGGTGGTCAAGTGAATGCAAAAGAAAATGAAAAGATGTTGTTTCTTATTTCAGACATACCATGAAAAAATGTTATCAAATTTCAAGCTGAAAACCTCTACTCTCACAAAAATATAACTTTATATAAGTTACAGTTCCTTATTTCTAAACACTTAAGTGGTAAATGTTAGAACAGGAAATGTTCGCAAAAATTCTCTCCAAAATCAGAACAGAATTTTCAGGGTTTTTCCCTAACATTTCTTCTTTTTTTCCTTCTCTCTCTCCCCTTTACATTTGTTCAGTTTCAGCATCAGAACAGCACTGCCACAAAGGATGCCTTACTAATAACTTGCCTGAGTGTTCATATTGGGACTTTTACAGTGAACTGTAAGTTTGAATTTCAAGAAGGATGTAGAAGGGGAATGGGTACGAGAGATGCAGCCCTCCCATTGCCCACAGAGCACACAATGATATGTGCACTCACTCCACGCCATATGACAGAGGGAAGTCACTGTGCAGCCTCTGCTCTACAAGCTCTACAGATACACTTTAACTTGGGTCTACAGCAAAATTTCCATTGATGTTAATTACAATATGATAAAGGCTAGTGTGAGAGGAGAAGATATGTCATTGTGTTTCTGAAGACTGGCAATATGAGATTCCAAGTTTTGTTTGTCAAGTACACAGATGAAGTCAGTGCTGAGAATGTCTGGCCCACCCCAACAGCTTTTTCTTCCTCTTATTTCCTTTCACAGATGTGATGAGTATGCTGACATCTCATGATCTGTACAAGATGAAAGGGAGACGGTGACACCATAATGCCACAAATGAATAGACTCCTTAAGCATATCCCAAACTTTAGAAACGTGAAGAACCTCAGTACTAACATCTCAACATATGTATTTCTTTATTGTGATAACACTCATTTTTCCCCTCATGAACAGTGGTTCATGGTCACCCATTTCTAACAACACAGAGTTTCTAGTGCTCTTTCAACTGAAATAGTTGTGCCTTGAAAAGTCTGGCACAGTTTTATAGAAGTTGCTTGCCCAAAAATCAGAAGTATATATCCAGATATTAGCAGCAAGCCTAGTTTTTGTCAGCCCAGCGTCTAATCTCAGACTCTGACTACAAGGTGCCTCAGGAATGAAACTAACAAAATGTGCTACTGAAAACCTTGGTGCAACACCTCTTTATCTGAAATTTTCGTATATTGCAGTTAAGGCAAAGGAAGTTTGGACACAGAAAAATGATGTTTTCTTAGGGAGGATGAAGAGCCCTTTATCTGGGCTTGTATAGCATGGTCGTTGAGAAGATTGAAAAAAATCAGTTTATGCACCAAAAACGGATTGAATTTTCTAGATGCTTATCACTTAGTTCCAGAATCACATCTTGCTGATCCAAATTAGCTGCATGAGATACGCTTACCCTTCTTCCTCCAATACAAAGATAGATCCTACTTTTCTTCTCTCACAGATTTTTTTTTTTTTTTTGTGGCTTAGAGACTGAACATCTGTGTGTAACACTGGTCTCAGTGTGATGAATACCAAAAGGCAATAAGGTTTCTGCCAGGCAGACTGAGGAGTATGTGGAAAGTAATACAGCGAGAGCTGAAGATTCAGAATATTTTTTCATGTTTTGACAAAAAAGAGGAGGAAAAGAAAAGTATTCAAAAGCCAGCATCTGAAAACTGTTATGAGATTATTCACAGTTAAGTGAAATGCAATTAAAAGAACAATATGACAGGGAATTTAGTTTTAAAGGAAGTTAAAAATAAATACGAAGATCACTGTTGGGTAAAGAGTCTTGGCAGGTAACTGAAAAAGAAACAGTGTTGATGGGATATTAACCTAGGGGAAAAGTGTTCACAAATGTGTGAAAAGAGAGCAATCGGCTCCTAAAACAGCAATTCATTGTCTGCCACTGAGAATATAGATGTTTGCCTGGAGATTACTATCAAAGACATGGGCATTATGCTATAAACAAAATGTGCAAGGGGGGATTTCTCTAGGATTTATTAGGTGTTAACCAAAGTAGGCAGTTGGGATGTGAGGAGAGGGAAGCGTATCTGCAGCATACACGTAAGGTACAGTAGGATCCTGCTCACTGTTCTATTCAGTCGTCACTTGCACTAGTTTCCATGGCAAGGGAAAGCTTTCACAAAGTACCTACCTTAAACGCGTGGAGTTTGGAGTACATTTACCAGAAGCAAACAGAGCAAAGAGCGAACTGTTTTGGACACCAGTCCCCAGGTTGACTCCTTAGAGAGCAAAAGCAACCTGGTGATGAACTAATTTGCTAGCATAAAACAGCATCAAATGTCATTTTTTTTCATCGTCCAGGAAGGAATATGACCTAGGGAAGAACAAAATTCTTGACTCCCAACTTCCTACAGCTATTACTAAGCTAACACTGTTGATTCATTCCTCCCTCAGGCCCAGTCTTGAAGTCACAGTGCAACGATATATTTCCAATTGATGTTGTACTGAGGCCTCAGTCTTAGTGAAGAGCACACATTTCTGATACTCCATTAATGCATTTACAGCAAACCAAAACAGGATTGCAGCTTTCAAAACTATTAAAACATGCACTCCTTGACACTGGTCAATATTCAGACTTGATATGATTCCTTGCAGTACCAAGGAGTGGATTGGTGCACACTCACAAGAGCTGGAATGACCTCAAAGAGCCTAACAGAGCTCTTTCTTGTGGGGGACAGAAAATAATAATAAAAAAAAATTCAAGCTACAAACAAAAACAAAAAAGATTCATCAAAGAAAATCAGGTTTCAGTAAAGATAGATTGCAGAAAGAACCAGCATGACTAAATTTACACCTACAAGTGCATTCAGACAGGATTGTTGAGCTGCCTTAACGTCTAGCTGTTGCCAGAAGGGTTTCCCACCTGCAGAGCCCACTCCAGCTCCTGGCCACCAATTCCCACCAGTTCAAGAACTCCTCCAGCTTCTCACTGAACAGACACAACTCGCTAATTTGGCAGAGAATTAAAGCAGCATGAAAAGTTAATGTTTTCCAAGAGCTGAATTGGCCCACCAGAGGTCAGATGAGTGCTAGGTCCAGGACTGCCCATCCAAGGGTGAGAAAGGACAGTAGGCAAAGCAGAGTGAAGACTGCCTCTCTCAGTGGGAATCAAGCAACTATATCAGCTTCATAGGTTTTTATAGCCAAACCCCAGTCCTCTATTGAATTTCCAGGAAGATACGCTTACATCAAAGTACGCCTGTTTTGAAATCTGAGATCTAATTATTGGTGGATTTTGTTGTGTTGGTTCACAGGTTTTCCATCTTAGTAGAAAGGTTATTTGATACAGACAGATTCCTGCCTTCTTAGTATTACTAGGAACACTGGCATATAGGCTCCAATCTGTTCATTCAGAAATACTGGTAATATGCACGAAATCAGTGCTTACCTAATATTTAAAATTCAGTTATAGTGTTCTCTTACGCTCAATCTTCTCACTCTCGTACATTTACCTTTCAACTTTTGCTGTCATATCATGTCCAAACACCTACAGTTATTGCATGGTTTAAAAAAAAAAAAAAAAAAAGGAAAAAAGCAACCCAAAACCCAACTTTGTAAGTATTTTTAAATCTTGCTTTTCCATTTCCCACAATAATTCAAAAAAGGAATTAGATACAAAAAGAGGTGCATGGACTTCCAAGTCACCCAGGTTCCCACAGACCAGTACCTATCTGTGACAGAGCCATCCTTTCTACACTTACTGTACACAGTATCTGTAAGGTTGGCTGTATATTAATCAGTTTGGCTTTTCTGACCAGCCTATACCTATGTTAGCCAGAATCTGTATTTTTTTTTTCCTTATTGCTATTATCTGCTGGTTTACATTCTAACCTGGACACAACATCTGAAACAGTAGCTACAGTGGCAGTAATTCTCACTCAATAGCAGAGAAAAGGAATAGTAGGATTGTGAGAATTAAGGATTATTTCACCGCAAGACCTCCATCTGAAGGCACATGTACGTCATATGCAGCAGGAAAAGTCTCAAAAGCTACTATTGCTCTTGGTTCCTCACGTGGTATTCTCTCGGTTTAGGCAGCCTTGCACTGAGCCTCATAGATCCACATGCTGTTTGCACAGCCATTCATTGCAATGTACTTGACTAATGAATCGGGGGGGGGGGGAATATAAGCTGCTTGCAGTGGTAAAGTTGCAGAAATTTCTAGTCCTTTCAGTAGATCCTTTCTGTCGACAAACCTCAGCCCTCTGAGCCTTTGCAGCTTAGATCATCATTGATAGACAGCAATGCATTTTACAGTACTCTTGCAAACAACTTCCATAAGTAATTCCTCAAAGTATTGGTCATTGTCTAATACAAAGGGGACTTGGCTGAATTTACTAGTTTGGAAAGTTCTAACATTGCCAGTTGTATCAAAAATATTGTAGGTTCTTCTACTTAAGACTCCAATACAGGAAACAAATAGATGTACCTTTTTTTGATCTAGATATCAGAGAAAAGAATTCCTCACTATGTGCACAATTCTGACACTGTGTTTAAAAATAAAGTTGTTAATTAAAGTTGGTATTCAGAACTTCCTGTCAGTGGCTGTTGAGCGCTGATTTCACTTATGACACTGACAGTTTGAGGGCCTAAACCTGAGAGGAGGGAAATCAGTTCACATCCTGCTGTATGCAGACTTCGTTAGAAATGTATACACATCCTAATCCATTTAAAAAAAAAGACTTCAGAGTTCTACTTAGAGAAGAAAATTACTCATGAGCTTGCAGGATAAGAACTACAAATCCTGATGCAATCCCAGATGAATTTAGCAAAATTTTTTCCATGGCTTTAGATGTGCTTTGGATAGGCACCAAAATCAGCTGAAATAGGTGACAGTGCAAAGACTCTTCTACAAATGCTAAAAAGAAACAACTTTCAAATTATTTCAATAACACTGAAATGGAGCCAAAATCATAAGATGTAGTATCCATTAGTATTTACTGTAGAGAAACAACATGAGGTAGCAGAGATGGCAGAGCATATCTGATACTAAAATTCTGATTTTGTTCTTTTAAACTCAAACCTTTATCAAACTGCCACTATCCCTTGCCTGTCCTTTCCCAACATGTCCTCATCCTTCAAAATGCCACCGATTCCTTTATAAAAATTTATAACCAGTTACTATTTCCTATGAATCTGACACCATCTCCTTGTGGTCAACATAAGACAAACTGTCAGCAGCTCAGCACTTTACACATGCATACACATCCTTTGCCAAGAGAGGATTAAAAGAGTCTACTACCCTGTGAGATGGGGCCAGCACCTAAGAAACCAAGCCCGCTCCTTGACCTAATGCAAAGAAATAAATGTCAGTTATTTAGGTGTGGACAACAGAATGGTTGACTGTTCCTTTCTGTCCCTCATGAAGGCTGCACAAGCCACAGTACCTGTATATTTATTCTGCCTGAGGAATATAAGCCAAGCAACAAACTAAAGCACGTATTTCTTCTTACATTGCACACATACACATGCCAGGATGTGCATTGCTTTGAGTGCAGTGCTGTGAAGCCACACGTTTCAAAACAGTCACCCAAGTTTCCGTGAGAAACAACTCATACCTGCCCTCAGAGGGCATGTGAAATCAGTGTTCTTCCTGAAAAAGCAGCAGCAGTATCTTGTCTATTTGGAGTTCTCCACAGCCTTGCAAGGGCAGGGCAGGACGGTGGACTGGGCCACTCCACATGGCTCACACACTGGAGGGTCTTACCTATTTGTTCTAAAACATCGCTGCTGTGTGTCCAAGTGCTGAACTTGAGGTGTGCTCAAGTGCACAGTCAAAATAGAGGGGTGGCCCATACAGCCTGACTTCTAGGGAACAAAGCTACAGTATCACTATGACACAGAACGTTTTATAGAAATGGAAACTGAGGCACAAAAGTAGCAATGACTTTAAGTGCGTTGGTTTTTTTGCATAAGGAGCTTCACATAGACTCCAGTGCTCTAGAGTTTGGTATCAGTATCATAGTGTCAGAATCACACTTAAAAAAAACCCAAACACACACAAACAACCCTCGCACTCACCCACAATCTCTTTACAGAATTAGTTTCTCCTTCAGTTGCAAACCAAAGCAGATCAATCCCTAAATATTTAGATTGTAGACATATTCAGTTGTGACTGAAATCGGAAAACACTCATTAACATTTTGTAACTTAGGCCCTGGGCTTTCAAAATACTTCTTCTTCCAGTGAACTCATCCTTCACAGTTAGAACTATGCTGCAAACCAGTACACCTTTGCATCTTTGACAAGTTATCTGTTTGTAAACCTCACCTGAGCCTAACATATACATAAACTTTAGGCATATATTGCTCATGAAAGTCTACAAAGACTTGTTCATCAGAGCTTGCTCCCTGACCTACAGCTGACTACAGCTTTAGTTCCCATTACTTTTTCATGAAATTTCATACTTAACATTCTGTGGACGGAGTGACATTTTTCCATTAAAAGTATTTGAAAACTTATATTTAAACAAGACCTCCTGTTCCTGCCTTATTGCATCATATCAATTAGGAGAAGAGCAAAGGTCTCAAAGAATATTTCCTGTGCATTTTTAAATTAGTTGGGAAGGTGTTATTTTATTTTGTTGCCACTGTACATCCCCACTGATTGAAGGCTCTCTGTCTCTTTGCCTCCAAATATGTCGTTTGTGTTCTGAGATAATACTTTGATAGAATAAAACCATATAACTGGAAAGCAAGATCCAGGGAACAGCAGGATCTCCAATTGCTGTTACTCTGGTTAAAAAATAAATAAATTTAAAAATAAATAAAAAATAAATAAATAAATAAAAAAGAGTCCAGCCTTCCCTCTTTGATGAAGGGAAAATGCTCTAATTAACAAATACATTAATTAAACGCCTGGTCTTTCCAGGACAGATTGTGGTTTTGCCTGTGCATTAGAGCAATGGAGTGAGGTTTCATGCAGTTTATAGCTGGGAGGTACTATTAGATCACCTAACTCTGACAAACTGTATTTGTTAGGTAAGTTTTACGATATATGTAGGTCAAAGTTAGACTAAAGTATTTTTGTCCTCAACATTTGAAATAGTTTCAGGCCAAAATCAGAGAGCAGGGTAACTGAGGACCTTGCAGTGTTGAGCAAGTGATGAAGTGAGATAGGCTTACATAGCTTAAGCAACTGAACCATGACATATTTTGAAGCAGTGGGTGAAAAGGCACTTGTCAATACACTGGCAGAAGGGGGAAGCAGGTACTAGAGGAAAAAGAAGGCTGGATGATCCCAAATCTGCCAGTTGGCATGATCTTGACCAAAGAGTACTCTGGGAACACCACTGGCTGCTGGTCCCTTTCCAGCACCTGCCCGCATCTGGCCTCTGCTGCTGGACAAACCACTCATCCCCAGGAGACCCAGGTAAGTGACAGCCACATATCCTTTCATTTTGATCTGAGGAACACTTCCAGAGAGTCCAAAAGCAACCTTATACCTTACGACAGATTAACATCAAGGAGGGAAAACATTTAAGAATTACAAGAGCCTCCAAGCAGACCTTGACAAATAAGAGTAAACAGTTGATTGCATTAGAAGTGGGGAAGCTTATACAGGAGGCAATGCTGAAATAAAGAATCTGGTCCAGAATTAAAATGATTAGAAAATCATTCTAGTTATATAAATTATCCTGACATACAACAGTACAAGCCAAGTACAAGAATAGCTATCTGAGTCACCTTTTATTAATTATTTTCACTTCAATAGATATTTTTGTTCATAGATATTTATAAATTTAAAATATAAACAAAAAAATTCATGTTTTCCTTAAAGGGTATTTTTTCATCTACTGCTCAAGAGGAAACCTTTTCTAAGGAGCTAGAAAACTGATACTTAAGAAACAATGGGGAAAGAATAAACACATGCAGGATGGGGATGGGGTGGAGCAACCCTTTATATATTTAACTGATCTCTCCCTTTTGTGTTTTTGATTTGTTTGGGGTTTTTTTTCCCCCCTTTGCAATGATATCTGCTAGGCAGAGACAACTCCTGTTATCTCCATTAACATCAAATTAAGTAACTAAAAAAAGGACTTCTGAATTCAGAAAGTGATGTCATATCTGGAAGCGCTGTTTTTGTTGACAATTGCTGGGAGAGGCAGTAGTCAGGGTGAGCCACAGCCAGTGGTTTGGAACTAGATCAAACAGGCAAGCGTTCCGTTAGAGCCTGTGAGCACTCTTGTTCTGCTTTATCTTTCACTCTTATGTCAGCACGCAAGTAGCTCCTTCAAAACCACTAAAGGGCTACCCTCCGTGTTCAGGTCATCTCTACAAGGTAACTGTTCCTTCCAGGTCTGCATTCTGTTTTGCTGCTTTCAAGATAGCTCTAACTACTCCATTATTAGGCTTGAAGATGAAACACGGGCAATTTTGATAAGTCATTTCTACAGGTAAAACTTCAGCATGTGGGTGCTGTTTAAAAATACGTTGCTGAAATAACTGGAAGTCAAGGAATCCTCAGACACTTGGTTATTTCTTCATTTATTTTTACCAGAACACACATAATCTGAAGCCCTAAGCAAAACAAAACAAGATCAAATGATAATTAGTGGAAATGTCATTAAAACTATTAATTCCCTTTGTTTCAATTCAGAAATACAAGGGAGTAAGTTCCCTCAGAAGTTTGTCAGTCTTTTCAATTTATGATAAACTTCCTTGCAGTTACTCTGTCTCAGTCCTTCACCCCCACCGTCCCCTGTCCTCTTCAAAAAAATGTAGGGAACAGAGGGCCATGGCTAGATTCCAGCATCAGGAGCTGGTGTCACATCTGTTCAAGACAACCAAGGTTTTTCAAGTCCAGGAAGTGTCTGAAGAATTAAAATGGACTTACACTTTTTAAAAATGATGATTTTTACATAGTGCTATTTACAATGAAAGACAATCTTATCAGCCTAACGCAACACTAGAAAAATTTCCCAGATGAGCCCACGTTGCACCACAGATTTTTTTTATGGATACACACGCTCCTAAATATTTGACTGTGTCTGTGTGTGTATTCTATGTGCACGCCATTCTTTTCAGGGCACCACTTGTATACTGTGAAGCTACCTAGCGCTGCAAGCATCCATTCCAAGTGCTTACTGCCAGAGGTCCAACATCTCATCAGTGACCATCCTGCTTCCGAGAGCGCCTCATCCAGGTACCCCTCCTGCCCACCACTGTATTGAGCAACATGTTCTGGGAACCAGGAGTGCTCCAAAAGTCTGGTTTATTTGGGGGAGTACCAACGGCCTTAATTTTAACAATCCATCTGAGTCAGGTGGGGGCCTAGTACTTCTCAAATTTAAAGGCTCTTCTAGACTAATGAACAACGCTTTTGAGACAGCCCAGTGGCTTTCTTTCTAGATGATGAAAAGGTTTTCAGGTAATGTCAGGGTGGGTTTTTTCATTTGGCAGAAGTTGATTTTCAGCCCATTATTTTTTGCTATTTTAAAGAGTTGAAGCACCTGATTGTAATTAAATACATAGATTTTTCCACCAGGCTGACAGTATAGATTATGCCAATGACTTGATAGCTCAAGTCATCTGAATGAAGTCCTCATAAGCAGTCCTGAGTAGCAGTATGAACTTTTACCACAGACAAGAACAGTATTTTTCTAGTAGTAATAGGTAGCAGTAATACTGTCTTCATTTTCCTGTATTTGGACTTCGTAGTCTCCATTTGGCTTCCAAAAAAACAAATAAAAATTTATGAGCAAAATTAAGCTGTTTCACACTATAAAGCCCTCCATTTTAAAAGGAAACAAAAGAACAAAATTATGAAATAGTTCAGCAGAATTATTCAGCTGAATTATCTTTATTCCCTCTCCTTCACTTTTAAAATTCTATGAATATTGAAAAAAGTAAAGTGAGTTTTCAAAACCAGTATCACCATAAGCCATTCTAAGAGTGACAGCTGCATTGTTCTTGCACCTCTAGGTGAAAAAGATAGACAAGCTAATTGCCTTTGAAGTTGCAGACTTTTTTTGGTACTGGATCTCATTACTATTTGCTTCCATGACTAAATTTTTCTCAAGTTTTGAGGCTGTATACCTCATAATATAAACAAATCTATTCAAAATACAACTGCCTACCAGGACTTTTTTCCATAAAGAGAGACCCCAACTTTTTATTCATGATTCATACTATCAAGCTGTCCACTGTGACATAGTTTAAAGAAGTTTACTTTCCAATTGGATCTAGTATTTAAAAGCAACAAGACTGATGAGACCTCACCTCTATTACTATCTTTGCTTCATGCTAGTTTGTAGCTTTAGACACATACTTTTGTCTTTTCCCACGTGCAATGGGAAACTGCAGAAATTAAGGGGAATATTCACAACATGCAAAGATAAGATATAAATTGATCTCTCGAGGACTGTAGTCTCTGCTTCCTTCTGCCTCAGTTTTGCAATCAGATAAATATCATTTGCACATTTTACAAACAGTGCACTCAAATATTTGGCAGGAGAAGCCTATGAATTCAAAGGACACCTAGGAGAGAGCTCTTCTATACATGTCTTTTTTCATGATAGCTAATTTTTAGAACAGGATATTGATCATTGGCTACATCCAACATTTTCAGTCTGCTCCTCATGGGTCACAGTACTTGCTAAACACTAGTGCTGAGGACCCAATGTCTGCATGACACACATTCCCAAAGTTTTACTGTGTACTAACTTTAGCCTGGTCCCAAAGGGGTGAATGTCCATCAGTGGTTGGCATGCATGAGGTACCCTTCCCAAATCTGTCTTCAAGTTTAGTTTCACTTTAAGGAAGTCTGTGGGAGTTCTTGGAGATCCGGTATGGTGTGAACCAAAGCATAGTCAGCAGGTTGACTTAAGAATGCACTCCTGATCAGAACTCAAATCTTGACACAGACATGTTCAATTAGAGGCAGGATGTTACACTAGATTGTCCATCAGTCTGGTCCAATAAGGCATTTTTTATGGCAGTCCTTGTAAGAAGTAACAGGACCTATTTTTGCCATTTCATTTTCAGAACAAACTCTTGCTTTACATTGAGATAGGTTTATTTTATTTTTATTGATATGAAAATGGTAGCTCATGCTTCTGCAAGATGACATTTCAGTTTGTGGATTTAAGAGACATAATGGAAAATATTCCCATTTGGAGAAGTATTTTTTAACTGTATGAGCTAGAAATATAGTTTATAGAATATTTTTGTTACTTTTTGGGTTTGTTTCTTCCTTTAAATGATGGTGAAGAAAGTTTGTTTGAATGTTCCCAAGCAAGCTACCAGAAAGTGACAAATACTTATAAATTACACATTTAGACACCCACATTTGTATACCCTTAACTTTTTTATGAAGGTATATGTTATGTATTAAAAAAAAAAAAGTAGAAACTTCAGCAATTGCAAGGTCCATAGCATCCACACTGATTAGAAGCTCTAGCCTAGGCACAAAGGAATTCCTTTCCAATCATTTTATTTTTACAGTCAAAACTCCTACTCTGTTTTGCCATCGTGTACTTTTGGAAATAGCAATATATTCTCCAGAATTAATCTCCTCTTAAAAAAACCCGACAAACAAAAACAAAATAGAAAACCAACCAAACAAACAAAAAACCCCAATAAAAAACACAGAAAACCCAAATTTATGTCTGCAATGCTTGGCACACTAAACTGCTATTCTTTTCTCTTCCGCTTTGTTGGCCCCACAGTAGCACTACTGCTTTTTATTTGGGCATAATTAGTGGAACTTGAACCACCGATACCTCTTAAAAACTGAGGGAGAGATTGAAGACTGCACATGTATTAATATTTCAACATTTTTCAGGATCTCTGAACTGCTTGAAAATATCAATACATTGAATTTTACAGAAGGAACTTTTTTTTCAGATGAGTACACCAGGCAACAAAGGAGTCAATAAAAACAAAGCAAGTGTAAGTAGACATGTTCTCTGCACATTTTAGGTGAGATCCTATTCAACCAAATTGGATCTGATTTATGGGTTAGACAGCTGCTACCCATCTTAGTGACAGCTAACTATCCAACCTATCTACTAGTCTATATTTCTAACTGCATAGGCATCGAAAGTCATGCAGTGTCTCTTTATTTACCATGATATTTCCTTTAGCATTTAACCATATCTGTCCTTGTGTACCAACAGGTGTGAAAGATTTAAACATCCTGGAGAGAAGGATCTAGATGACCAGTTCTTGTCTCTTGCCAGTGAGTATACAAGCCAGCAGGACAGAAACAGATTCCTATTTGCCACCTCTTTCCTGTCCCACGACTCTTACATTTCTTGTGGGAGGAATTCTATTTTAATAAAATGATATGGAAAATGCCCTTACCTAAGTCACTGTATGTTTTGGTAATTGGCTTATTTTTCTTTGTTCTAGGGATATGAAGGACAACTCAAACTGAGCAAAATTTATGGCCCCACTCTTTTTAGGTGAGTGCTCTAACTACCAGATTGTTGTGTAAGCAATCCCTGACTAATTTCACCTAGGGATGACTATTAGCCAGAATTTTGGGTGACTCAGGTAAATAAGGGGAGGGATATGCAGAATACAGAATGCATCATCACTTTAGTTAGAAACAGATGCTTCTCTGGCTCTAGACTGGACACTTCAAATGGTGGACTTGGCCTGAAAAGATTCAGAAGTGAATATTTCTCCGTCCTTTTGGTTAAAAATGCATTCTACAGAATATTTGAAACTTATCTTGCACTTCACTACACTAAAAAAAATAGCAGCTAATGCTAGTGTTAATAATAGTTTTCTAGCAGCCACAGTCAGCACCTGTGATCAGTATAGTGTCATTTCATTTATTTCCCATAAAAGCAGCTAAATACTCATCATCTGAGCCATTTCAAATTGCATTGGCAATACAAAATACATTATAAGGAACAATCATACTTTGATGGGGATGGATTACATACCTTATTGGGTCTATTCCATCTATAATTTCCATGATGGCTTCTTGAGTGACTTATGCTGCACTAATCTGCTACTCCATAGCAGAAATGGATATAGAGCAAATCTTTCTCCACAGGTGGCATTTCCCAGTAATGAATTCTGCCATTCAATTATATAATCAGAGTAATTTCTTCATGTTAAAAAAAGACCCCTTCTTGAGTGGCACATAAATTACCACTGGATTAAATTAGTGCTACTGCCAGGGCTTCGAGATTTCTCCAGTTGACAGACAGCACAGTACTGGTAGCGATGATGAGAAAACATGTCATCGCAGAGATTTTTCAACTTTATTTTTCCATCTCTTTACACTGGCTTCTTTCTGCTTGCTTTTACGGTAATTTCTGCCTCAAGGTATCTTTCAAATTATTACACCCAGAGCCACCACAGGAGACTTAGTGGCATTAACTTCTGGGTAGAAATGTTCACCTTTGCTGAAGAATTACCAGTTCAGTCAAATCAGAGGAAAGAATAAAAATATAAGTTATTTGACACTAATAAAACACCTGGTTTACTAATGGTAATAAACTTTTGTTAAGTATAACTGTCAGTTTGATTTACCCTTCTTCAAAGCTACCACAGCATTAAAGAATTTACAAAATCAGAGGTCTCTGCTGAGTGTAATGGGATATCATATACACAGGCAGTGGTGAGAATACTAACAAGTATTAGTTTGTTAGCATTAGACTTAGTCCCATGACGAGACCTCAAACAAAACAGACATAAGATGCGTATGGCTTGCAGAGTCATCATTAATTAATTCCTACCTATTTTGTACTTGATATGCCAGCCTTTTAATCAAACAAATAATCCAGTTTAAAAATCAACATAAAGCAGAGTCTTACTTCCTTAAGTACAGGTGAAGGGAGAGAACATGAAATAACAGAAGAATAGCTAGTTGGAAAGGAGACGAAGGAGCAAGTATTAGTGGACCCAGAAACCCATTTCAGTATTTTCTAAAGAAATTGTAAAGCATGTCTGCTTTCAGGTGTTACAGGTTACCACAGATTTAACCACCTCACACTGAAAGTATATAGGTCATCTGTTTAAAGCTAAGAAACTTTGTTATTCCTCTAGAAAGCATCCTAAGCTGTACTAGTACTCTTGGTAACAGAGCTGCACGCTGGTGCTACAGTTCACTGCGTATTATATAGTGCTGAGCACACTTTAGCCTGACCCGGCCACAGCAAAGCGCACCTCTAACACACATTCTCTTATCAGAATAATACCACCACTTTGTGTAGACTGTTTGAGTCCTTCTGTCACCTACTCCACAGTACACACTCCTAAGTTTCAGCCTGAAGAACAAAAAGGCAACAAGGTCTTTCCTTGTGACATTTCCATCGGGTTTTCACTTTTAAATAGGTTTTAAAGAGTAGGGAACTGAGTCTTCTGCACATCCATCCATTAAACAAAAAAATGTCATAGGGTTTGCCCCAATGATCTTCATTACAACTACTTAGAACCATTATGTATGCACTTAATTACACAGTGGAGAAAACAAAACATCCAAAACATTGCTCTTCTGTTTTTTGTCCCATAACATTTTACCAAGTTAATTTAATAAGTCAGTATCTGCTTGGACCCCTTGGAAACTTCTGGAGTGAAACAAAAGACTATTCTTTGAGCTCAAATGTTTCCTGTAAGAACATTTTGCACTTGACAGGCTTTTTCAGAATCTAAGTCATGTTCCTTGTGCCTAGAGTCAACTCATCAGGCAAGTTGGCCGAGGCACCTTTGACCCTAATTTTGGGACATATTCAATGGGGAACTGCCTAGAGACTGGGACATAATGCTTCACAGATCTCTGTGATCCAAACTTTTACCCTTCAGCACATAGCCCTACAAGAACTTCAGTGGTTTTTAGAAAAAGCAGTCAATTTTGATTCATACCTTTATTGTAATTAACAGCAGATACTCCACAGAAAGAAACTTTACAGCAGATAGTTAAATACTTTAGTCATACAGAAAATTATTTCCTGGATTTAGGCAGACTGTCCAAGATCACGAAGGAGAAGAATAGTAAATATATCCTATGGAAAGTTAGTATCCAACTCTAGCTCTATTAAAAAGTTAGAAGAAATAAATAAAAAAAAATATTGCACTGAACAGAACAGAGATTATCACTTTTATGTTCCAGTAAGTACTGGACAAATACCAGGTCACCAAGGGTTAACAGATTTATGAAAGTAAGAGCAACCAAGAGCGCACACACAAAAACACACTGCAAAAGGGATCAAACTCACAGGGTATCAATTTTTGCAGGCTTAACCTTTTCTTTACATTGTTTTCAGTAGTTATGTACTACCTTTTCCAGACACAAGTTAAAGGGAAAACTTTAGTGCAGAATTCTGGTGTTAACATAGTTAATCAAATTATTTTTTAAGTTCAATTTACTGTTTACCCAAAGCTGCTTAGTAAAAGTGTTTATGCACCTTTCATACTTATTTCAGTTTGACATGTAAAAATTTAAAATTCAGTTAGATTGTAAGTAGTCATTACTTATGTATTATTGAGCGTATAAAACATGGCATTTTTTATATTTCTTCAGTATCTAAACCATGAATAACATTATCATATATATATATATGAATAGACTTGTTTGTGAAACTGAGTATGAGTAGAAGAATAAGGTGGTACTCAAACATTTTAACGAGCAAAAAATTTTGTAGAAAACCAATGAACACAGTGAAATCAAACAGCCATTGAGAGTAGGATTGACTGTTCATGAACTCTGGCTCCCATTAAGTTTATTAAACTAACCTAAA
Source organism: Charadrius vociferus (assembly GCF_000708025.1). NCBI lineage: Eukaryota > Metazoa > Chordata > Aves > Charadriiformes > Charadriidae > Charadrius > Charadrius vociferus. The sequence goes on from NW_009647212.1 coordinate 908,933, forward strand.
TATCTGTGCAAATCCAGAGTCTTTCTTCATGTTGAAAGAAAAGTGTTTGTGTGTGTAAAATCTTTATTTCCTCCTAGGTTTTTGGTCTGACATGGCATACTTCCCCATTGTTTTTTTTTTCTCCCAGACAGCACCAGTCACCTGAGGATGAGCACACACTCAGTATATTTTCTCAAACAATTCTGTAAGATTTTATTAGTTTGGATAAGAGTTTTCATTAGAATCCAAGCAGTCTCACACGTTCACCCAGACCTTTGAAATATCTCCTGCTGTTTGTTGAAATACACAGTGGACAACAACATTAAAGCAGTGCTTCACTTCACTTTCTTTTTCTTAACTAATTGCACATGTATTGCTCTAACCAAACATCCAAATATCAACATTATGGCAGCACTTGCAAATGACCCAATAAAACACATATAAAAAATGTCAAATAACTATTTATCTCTTCTGAGTATCCACTAGCCAAATCTTATTCACTCTATTTAATTTTCTCATAACACTAGTAATTGAAGTTCACATCACATGTGATTTGTCTGGGCCTTTGGACTGCCTGACTCAAAGGAGGAAAATAAAATTGTCAGTGTGGTGTGGAAGTATCTTCATATAAAGAGAAAGCATAAAGTTTGGGGGGAGGGTTTTTTTTTGGTTTTGTTTTGTCTTGGTTTGGTTTTGTTTTTTGGGTTTTGTTTTTTTGTTTTTTTTTGCTTGGTTTTGGGTCTGTGGTTTTTCTTAATCCTATTTTTTTGACACAATGTGTCAGGGAAGGCAAGGCATAACAGAACTACAGGCCAGTTTACATTTAACAAAATGTTTCTAGTTAGTTTTGAAGTATTCCAGTGGCATTAATTCAGGATTCTGTATGATGTGTGATGCAAAGAAGTCTTGCACTAAGTAAATTCTCAAAGGGTAACTGTTGGCAGACTCTTCTGATACCCAAATAAGATAAAGATGAAAACAAAAAAAAACTGTATAAAACCAAGGATGAAATGTATACAACAGAACTAAGATTACCAGGAGGAATTATTTTTCACTCTTTGCCTCTGAAAATTAGCATAGAATGTGGCCTTTATGGAGCTTCCTACAGCATGAAATAGCAGTTATTCAGTAGGGAAAATAAATACATAGCTAGAATACAGTAAATTTTAAGGAAAAAAAAAAAACACAAAAAACAACAAACAGCGTAGAGCAGTCAACACACTCAAGGGAAGGGATGCCATCCTGAAGGACTTGAACAGGCTTGACAAGCACACCTGTGCAAACCTCATGAAGTTCAAGAAGGCCAAGTACAACGTCCTGCACCTGGATTGCAGCAATCCCAAGCATAAATACAGGCTGGGTGGAAAATGGATTGAGAGCAGCCCTGAGGGGGCTGTAGTTGATGAGAAGCTCAACATGACCTGGCATTGTGCATTTGCAGCCCAGAAAGACAACCACATCTTGGGCTGCATCAAAAGAAGCGTGGTCAGCAGATCAAGAGAGGTGATGCTGCCCCTCTACTCTGCTCTTGTGAGACCCCACCTGGAGCACTGCATCCAGCTCTGGAGCCCTCAACATAAGATAGACATGGACTTGTTGGAACAAGTCCAAAGGAGGCCCACGAGGATGATCAAAGGGCTGGAGCACCTCTCCTGTGAAGACAGGCTGAGAGAGTTGGGGTTGTTCGGCCTGGAGAAGAGAAGGCTGCAGGGAGACCTTATACCAGCCTTCCAGTACTTCACTGGAGTCTACAGGAAAGATGGGGAAGGACTCTTTATCAGGGAGTATAACAATAGGACAAGGGGTAATGGTATTAAACTAAAAGAGGATATATTTAGATTAGATATTAGGAAGAAAGTTTTTACTCTAGAGGTGATGAGACACTGAAACAGGTTTCCCAGAGAAGCTGTGGATGCCCCATTCCTGGAAGTGTTCAAGGCCAGGTTGGATAGAACTATGAGCAACCTGGTCTAGCAGAAGGTATCCCGGCCCATGGCAGGAGGGTTGAACTAGGTGATCTTTAAGGTCCCTTCCAACCCAAACCATTCTATGATTCTATGAAATGACAAAGTTATAGATAAGGCTTCTGCTCAGAAGATTTTCCTTGTCTGGAAGACAACATTAGGCTAATTTCAGTGACAGACACAACTTTGCCAGTGTTAGGATTATTTTCAGAATTAGCTGATGAGATAGCTGTTTGGAGATCTGAAGATTGGACCTGGCTGAGCTAGTTACAGAACACTTTTTTTTACATCCTTATTAAAAGATGCCACTGGGCTAAGGCTGTGGACAGAGCTCATAGGGAGATCAGACAGGCTTGGCTAAGGTCCAGATGGGACCATTTGGGCTGGCATACCTGAACTAGCTCTGGGTTTTGCAGATGCCATCTAACCAGACACCATCTGATTTAGGAGGGATCACTTGGCTTATCAAGAACTACACAGTTAAGTTCAGGAAAGATTTAAAATAAACCTCTTAAAACGGGGTAAATTCTTATTACACCTTGCTTGATTTATACTCTTTTTTTTTTTTTTGAAAATAAGTATGATGATCACATACTTACAGGCTTCCATTATTTCATGCTTTCCTTATTGCAGTTCCAACTTCTTTTCAAACAACATTATTTTAATTTACTTTTTATTACGAATTACTGACAGGATACTTTTCCAGTAAGACTATTTTAGTTTTTAGTTTACCACTTAAAAATTCTAAGAAAATAACAGTAGCAAAAAGAGTCCTAGAGCCCTGGACCACTACTCCATATTCAAGTTTCAGCTACTGCATTTCTTTCGTATCCGTCTTCTGAGTACTGTTACAACAGCTCTGATGCCATGGTCCTGATTTTCTCTCAGATCAGTTCATTCCACACTAGCATAAACTAATTAACATAAGTTAGTAGTTTTCTCATTTTTCCACACATTAACAGAATGATGTCTTACTCCACCTCATGAAATTTGTTCTCCAGCATTAAACCCTTTTTCAAAGTCATCTTCCTTGAACATCACTGAATGCATATGATGTAACCATTCTGGATACACTTGAGAAGCCCTTGTTGTTTTCAACACCACTTACTCATGCCTGTAGTGCCAAAGATGTCATCCACCTTAAAAAGATTAGCAGTAACATGTTTGCATGTATATTGCATCTTGCTGATACAGTAGACTCAAGAATATTTTATATTATGTTTTCAGATTTTTACAGCTATGCAGCCAGGACTGTATGTATTTTTCCATAAATATTGGAGAGAAAAAGCAATAATCTTGATGTTTGAAAGAAGCAGTGCATAATACAATGAGCAGATGGAAGATTTGGTTGTGTTTTTTTTTTCGTGAACTGAAGTAGGTGACATTTCAAATATTCTTGACACGGAATGAAATCCCTCTCTGGTAACGGGCATTATTCTTAGTCTTTCATTTTGATCTTTTAATAAAAAATACCATTACACTAGGAATGTTTCTTGCTTTATATTTTCATTGTTCTTTTTGAGTTTGTGCATGTAAATTACTGACTGAAAGAAAGCTCTGTTCACCTGTGTCTTTTCCTCCCACCCTTCCCACCCCTTTCCCTCCATTTAAAAGCTTGATTTTGCTGCCACTGAAATCAAGGACATTATATTCATCATTTTTCATAGAACAGCATCCTGACTGCAGTGAACCATCTCATTTGAAGATGTTTGTTTTCTCTATTGTCTATTAAGTTACTGGCCAAAAATAGCTTCACTAAAATATTAATTTTATCTTCAGTAATATGGCCAAAATAAAAGAATGGCCCATACCTGCCTTCATTCTATTTCTACTTTTTGACCTGAAGAACCTGTCCTAGGAACCACACGAACACACTATCCTATTAACTCCTCCTATTAACATTCATCTCTTGTAAATAAGAATCAGGTCATTCCAGATACTGTCTGCAGACAGAGGTAGCAGAAATTATGATTTGAACTTTGGTTGCCTATTTCCCCTCTTCAGTTTTTGGGTTTTACCCTTTCTGTAGAAACTAAGCATTAAATAGGCAACAAATAAATCTCCGTGTGTTTATGCACAAACCCAACCATCTCAATTTCATTGCTCTGAAAACAGGAAACCTTATTTTAATCTGGCAGCACTCAACCCAGAAACAAGGGTTGTGGGGGGCGAAAGACATGCCAAAGTCCCAAATTGAAAGTAAAGTTAGAACTGTCCACAAAACAGACCACCTCTTCTGTTCCTTTCAGGACACTGCATGCCAAAGGATAACTAATTAGCTTACTGGCACCACAAAACAAAAATAAAAGGTTATTCTCTGAAAGAACGTCTTCCCCCTTTGCCAACGTCTTTTCTCTCCATCTTGGCAATGACCTTCATCTAAGGAGAAAGAAGAACAGTATCCAGTTTTCTGTGAAGATACAGTGTCTTTAAATCCTTCTCCTTAATTCAACTGCTTGCTAACTCACTTTCTGTCACTCTAGGACAACTGCATCATACCCCTGTGAATCATCCAGGTAGGACCTTAAAGCCTTTTTCACAGAAGGGCATAGAGGATCCTACCCAAAATAGGAGGAAACATGAGCATTATGCTTACAATCAGTTCCACAGCTTTTGATTCCAGCTCAGGCACCACACTTCTTTGACAGGTCTCTCCGAACAGTTTGTGTTTTTACAGCTTCTCTTTGCTTCCACTTATTATACAAGTACATTAAGCCATTCTTCCTTCTGGAGTCCATACAGAATACTTAAAAACTAACAACAGCCAGGAAATAAAAACAGGCTTAAGATCTCATTCATCATCAGCTTCCAAACTAATAAGCAGACAACAAACTTTTGTGTCTTTTGATCCAGAGAGGTAAGAGCACATTATTATATGCCTCTTTCCAGTGGAAAGAGTTGTCCACACCTAACTACCTAATTAATGTCTTCAACTGCATTGGAACAACATTTCTGTTGCAAGGATGTGTAAACAGCTACATTTGTTTCATTTTTGTATGACCCTTTGTGGCTTAATCTTAACTATAGGTATGGTCCTTCTTTAATGATTATACTATTGGTCTGGCTTGGGAGAAAAAGAACAATCCTCAGGCTAAAAGATGTATCACAACAACAAGTTAATGTAATTTGTTGAAAAAAGAAAAAAGTTTTTCCACCTCTTATTTCTCAAGCCACCTCATTTAGATTCGTAGCCTTTGAAATTTGTTATTCTGGAAAAGGTGGGCTTTTTTTTTTTTTTTTTGACTGAAAAGAGCTATACTGTAAGCATACAAAGGCAGATATTCAAAGCAGTAAGTAGAGATCCACATTATGTAAATACAGCCAACTCCCTTGCCTTCAGTGGATCTCCATTAATCCACATACTGGGATCTAGCTAAAATATGCTTGATGTGTAAACAATGCTAATACACATATACATTGTAGTCTATTTGAGTAAGTATTACACTAGTTATTCTCACTGATAAATGTAATTTATATATTAATTTATAAACTAGGACTCTCTTACAGTAGCACTCCTGAATACTATGAATTAGACTCAAATATGCATTTCAAAACCAGTACCGCTCCTAAGGAAAGTGTTATTTAAGAATTAAAGCAAGAACTAGAATGAAAAAGCCACTATTTTTTTTATTTTTAAGGGGCAATGAGGCAATGATACAGATATGTTAAAAATAATAAATGTGAAACTTTGGGTATAGTTGTATCATGACTCCTCAGTTTCACATGGAAATGCAAGGCTTCCTCTTCTCCATTAGTAGCAAAATTCCCCATTACCTCAGCGGCATAGTATCAGTTCTGTCAAAACCCACAATCCTTCTACATTATATGACTGTTCAGGAAATATTTCATGGGCTGTAAATCATCCTCAGCATTTCTCTGAGAAACAGCTACGTTAACAAGTCTCCTCCGTTATCTAAACAGCAGGAGGCCCCTGCAAACTCTCTCATCAACAGCCCAGGAGTACACCCATACTGTAAAAGCAGAGACAGAGTCTGAAATAGAAGCTAAGGCATGGATCACTTTAACACAACTGGTAAGAAGGAATGAAAAATAAGAAAGAGTGAACTACTTCCTTAAGAGTAGAATAGAATTGTCATTACTCCATAGCCTCACTGACACATGCTAGAACTGTGGATAGCCACATTTATAGAGAAGAAATGCAGTGCCATAAAAATTGAGACCTCCCCCCCCGGGACTTTACTGACTGAGATAGGAAAAGAAATGCTCTACTGCAGTTTAAATATGTTTCAACCTTTGTAAATCTATAGCCACCTGCAGGACTTCACTTCAGGAGTTACTTCAGACCAATGTGGGCACAAACAGCCAGCAGGAGAGAAAACCACCTAACAAGTAAGTAAAATGAAACATACTAAGCGAAACATGGAACACTACACGTTATATAGAAGTAAAAAAACTTGGCCCTTGTATTTATCACCACATTAAGTTACATTCAAAAGTTACAGAAGGTGCCTGTATCAGAGGTGAATATTAAGCACACAAACAAGCCTTGTAAATACACCATGAAAAAAACACTAAAAGCTGGTGTGGTTTTCTCTGCCCTGGTGGCTCCAGGCAAGCAGAGGAAGCTCCCCAACTGTGCCCAGGCCGCCCCCTCACCTGCTAGAGACAGACACCGTCCTAATATCCTCTGTTAGCTGCAACACATAACTACTCTCCTGGAGACATATACCTCACACTTTCTTCTTTCCCGGGACCAAACCTAGGCGCTTGCTCCTAAATTTCCTCGGAGCATAGGGCCACCTGGTGTGCCGGGCCCTTAAAGGCCCACCGCCCCCTTTCTGAGGGTGATTCATGACACCTGCGGGACGGTGTAATGAATTAAATCGTTAAAAAAGGAGGAGTTCTCTAACGGGGATTGTAATGAGCAATAATTACTGTGGTAAACTTCAAGCTGAATGATTGTTTACTTAAGTAATGATAACCTAAAAGCCAAATAATCTCTTCCATCTGCACTTACATGGGACCCTGGATACCGAAGCCATCATGGCTTTTACTAAAACATGAGAAAATAGAGGGAAAAAAAAACCAACCCAACAGATTGCTTTTCATCAGAAAATTAGTCCCTGAAGGAAAGTATTAAAAAAAAAAACTAAACCAACAAAACAAAAAACACACCACCCCACCCCCCCAAAAAAAACCCCACCCAAAAAACCAGATCCTTCATTAAACAAATCATTTCAAGGAGAAGTCCTTCTAGAGACAGCCAAACTGAATAAAGGGCATTGTCTTCTTTGACTCCTGATCAAGGTAATACCTGAGTAATTTATTATTATCATTATTATTGCTCTTATTGAAGAAAATAGAGGCTCAAAGTGAAACTTAAGTGCCTTTTCGTACAGTGGGTAACATCTCTGTTCAAAATATTTTCTAGTTTGAAAGAAAAAACAAGGTAGACCATGACTAGAGGGAAGGAATTCTATTATGCTTATTTGTAGAGAGAGGTGATGCACAAAGAAATCAAACTCCTTTCTTAAAATCACAAAGGAAGTTTATATTAAGGAATAAATGAATAGAAATCACCTGAATTACAGTAGAAGTTATTTTTCTCTTTACAGTAAATGATATGTCCAGGAAAACCAGTAAAACTTTTATGCACACACATGTACCCCCTTAAATTCCAATGGCTGTGTAGCTTTCCCTAGCTGCTGTAACAAGGTAAAATTTTCAGAAAATTCATATTTCGAAAGTTTTCTAATGTCTCTTCACTTACATTTATTTTATTTAACTAAGTTATGATTAAAAATATTCTACATGTGTTTCTAGAGAACAAACACACTACTCCAAAAATAGAGGCATGCTTAGGTAGCTGTGTGGTTTACTCCCAAAGAAAGGAAAAAATTTCCTTTACATTTTTTAGTATATTGAAGGGTTTTGCATCAAAAAGATTCAGCAAAGATTTGCAGGAATAGCCCAACCTGCAGAGAGCTAACTGTCTTTCACAGTCTTGTGAGTTTATTAGAAGCTCTTGAAAAACAGAAGATTAGCAATGCCCATTTTGGTTATTTGAACAAGCAAATTCACAACAGTGTGTTTTCCAGCTCACTGAGTTTCATAGCTAGAGGTATGTGACAGATGTGCATCCAGTAACAGAAGATCTGTATAGATAAACATCCCAGGTTTCGACATCCCTAACTTAAAACTTCATTTAGAAATCAACCTTAAATTAAGGAATGTTTCTCAACAACTCTCAGTTTTTATTAGTGAGAAATGCAATAAAAGATCTTGTTCTATTTTTGGTAATTTCAATTACTGTTCCAGACAAAGATACAAGCAAAGAAAAGTGAGAAAATTAAAACAGACAAACGAGTGTATTGAAGTTTTGTGAACAGTAAGTCATCCTCACTTTCAGTACATTTGAAGCACTAAGCTTGTCTTTATTAATTACAGATTAATTGCATCCTTTCATTTTTTTGGTGTTGTACATTACAATAGCTGGTACTATTCATACTGCAATAGAGAGTACTTTCCGTAACTGACAAGAAGCAATATATGAGGGGGTTTTGTAACTGGAAATTATTCATAAGTAAAGAGGTGTGGTCAAATTAGCCATCTGCATTGTTCATAGTATTCAAAATCACTTATTTCATCATTTTTTCTTAACTTTTTAGCAATACTGAACGTTATAGAAAACATAAATAAAATAAAAATGGTATTACTACTTCTTGAGAGAAATACCTCTGATTTCAGAAACAATTTTATTTTCCTGAGCTTTCACTGTAATCAAGGTATTTATTAGCATGATTTGTTTTGCCCTTCACCAGCTAAAAGGGCAAAGCTGACAGGCTGGTGACAAGATCATTAGTTTATTGTTGCTTCAGCTATGATAAACTGTAAGTGGAGAAATTACACTAATCTGAGAACTTAGTTTTCCTCAGCCAACATTTATAATTCTGAAATTATTTGGTATTGACATACCTGGAGTTTGATAGTTATTCAGGGTGAAAAAGGTTATTTGCCATGTAAGGCAAAATGATTCTTTGACTATTAGTATTCAAAAATGACCAAAAGAAGTAGTAGTCCTTTGTTTTTGCAGCAGGTTATTCACTGGTTTGTTATTTCTCACAGTTACATCTTTATGACTTTAAATCTTTTCACTAATTGCTGATAGCATGGAAAGCTAAAAATGAAACAAAACGCCATATGATGCCATTCATTCATTTGGTGGTACTCGGGTGATATGGACTAAATAAAGATTATTTACTGCTCTCAGCAGCAGAAACTTTAAGCTGTTGAGCACAAGTATGAGCCAACTTTTGAGGACGTTCGTCCTTGGACTGATTGGGTGAATATATTGGCTGGTCCAGCTACAGGATGAAAAAGAGGACTACATATAATCAGGATAGAGACAGATGGTTCATAAGTTGGGATGAGTTAGGTTTCTTAGTACCGTTCATTTTGCCCTTGATTAACAGGATGCAACTACCATATTTACTCATTCCTCTGCCTGCAATACAATCAAGTAATCATCAAGAAAAATAACATGCTAGGGGGCATTGTTTATGTTTATTAAAAAAGTCAAGGATCAGTGCTCTGAGTACCCCGTGGAGGTTTGGTTGCTTAGGCTCAGGACCAGGTGAAGTAATGGCACAAGTGTGCAGCTTTGGAGAGACCTTTTTGAGAAAGCTCTGCTAGCAAGTCTTAGCAGGGTCACCCCAACCTGCAGATACAGGAAATTCCCTGTGTTTCTCTACTGAACAGAGGGTGTGCTTGGTTTTACATACATGTTATACAAATAAGCAAAATATTCCTTCATATCAGTTGCTTGTCAAATGTCTGTATCATCCTTTGCCTGCTTATCCTTTGCTAAAGTATCTAAAGTTTAGTTTTGGTGCTGCATAGATGTAATTTTAAGTGCACAAAGGTTTTTATGAACTTCAATAACACCTTTCATATGCTTGAAATTATACATAAGCACAAGCAACCTATTAAAAGATGGCATTAGGAATTAAATTATTGCATTCAAGAGTAATCCAAAGAATGTTAAATTTAAAATCTGTAGGAAGAAAGTTAAACTCTTCTTAATTACTAAGTCTACCATGCCAGCTCAGCAACCTTTGCGGAAATCGAGCAAACTTCATAAACACTGTGTTCTAGAAACCTGAGGTTCTTGTTTTTGCTGGAAGAAATACAGCAAGCTCATGGAAAATTGCCTGAATAGTCATCTTTTTAAAATAGAGAGATAAAATGTAATAATAACAAAGGCTTCCTGTCCCCCCTTCTATATATTTAAGTTTTAGGGCATTAAAGCTCTATAGAAACAACAAAACATTTAGGTAATGTATGATTAATTATACATATATTTGACAGAAAACGTATAATGTATGGATGGGATCATAGAGTTCTAAAAATGCTGGAAGTAGCAATCTGGTAATAGAAAATGTATTTTTCCTAGACCAATATCAATGAACCATGGAAAAATATGGATGTAGATAAATCCTAACATCGCAGGCTTGATTCAGGGTTCTGCTAAACTGAGGTGCTGGTCTGAAGAAAATAGGATAGATGCAATCAGAAAGCTTCCAGCTTTGCATGTGCTTTCTTTCCTCCGGGATATAAGCAATCCTTTTGCTCATATTCTGTAGTAGAAACCTGAAGGACTGAAGCAATCTCACTGTGAGGAAGCAGGCAACTTAGATGAATTTAATAAATTGAATTGGTTTATAGCAGGATAGTACCACCTTTTCTAGAGGGTCTTTCCAAGGACAAACAAAGCAATTCACATTTGGCTCAATAACATTCACTTACATAGCAGGAAAGAATAATTACCCTATTGCAGGAATGAGGGGTGAAATTTAATAGCTTAAGTTATTTTATAGGTCAGATAAGATGATCATGGTAGTTCTTTCTGACCTTAAAATCTATGGATCTGTGCTTTAAGCTGTAGAGGCCCTTCTAGATTTTATATATGTACTAAGAGTTTAACATTGTTTGGAAAGATTAGAAACACTTTTTTTCCCTTCCTAGTAAAGACATGGGAGGCAGATGCTGATTTTACCCACCCTTTTTAAAATCTCCAATTTCATTTCAGACACAGTGTCAGCAATTTCTTTATCCCCTCAGGCTAATCATGATGGTAAAAGCCTTCTACCATCTTTAATGGCTTTAAACTGGAAGAGGGCAGGTTTAGATTAAACATTAGGAAGAAATTTTTAACTTTGAGGGTGGTAAGGCACTGCCACAGGTTGCCCAGAGAGGTTGTTGAGGCCCCATCTCTGGAGGTGTTCAAGGCCAGGCTAGACATGGCCTTGGGCAACCTGGTCTAGTGGAAGGTGTCCCTGCCTATGGCAAGGAGGTTGGAACTCGATGATTTTCAAGGTCCTTTCCAACTTAAACCATTCTATGATCTTTGAATTGTTTTTCAGTAGATTTAAAAGTCATATCTAATGAATACAAATATGTATCATTCATTGATCTTCGGAGCACATACTGTATGGCAAAAAGTAATGAATATGAGGCACTAAACAGTATTTCATAGGTTCTCATCAGATTAGTATGATAACAAAGAAATGCTGAAATATTCAGTTTGATTGCCTATGAACTTGGGTGGAAGGAATGATTTTCATTTCTGGGACAGTGCTTTAAGAGCTAATCATAAGTGTTGAAGAGCTGACTGTTGTATTCTTTCACTCCTATGAAAATACTTAACACCTCCCAATTTCTGTGAATACCAGAGGAAAAAGCAGAGACAATGGCCAGATTGTGTTTATTTTTATGGATTAGTTTTCCAACTCAAACTGTCTGCTGTCTTCCAAAAGACTGTAATTTACTAGAAATATTTTCACAGAATAAAAGTATCAAATGCAAAAATAGTGTCACCCAGTGGTCAAGACATATCTTATTTTTATGCTCAAAACAACAAATTCTTTTGCTGGGAAATGCTATACTTCTTTCGGCTGGAGCGTAGCATGTCCTGTTTCAATGAAAGGACTCATCTCTACTTAACCAGCATTCTTCACCATAGCATTTATTTTCTCATACTCAATAATTCTGCCATTGATTTTGGGACAATTTTTTTTCTTGTGAGCAAAGTGGTTTTGAGCAAGCAATACAAGTTCTTGATTGTCTGTAAGGTAATTAATTCCTTAGAGGACACATATGAAGAAAAAATTGCATATAAAGAAAAATCCAAGTTTTTCTCTCTTTATATTTCACATTTTATTATCCTTAGCTAAAGTATGATTTTTGGAATTTTAGAAATGAAATCAAATGATTCGGTGGTTTACAATGCTGATGTGACTTCACTTCAATTTAGCTCAGTTTCCCACATAGCTCTTTTCCCAAACTTCCTCTACCTTACCGATGCATATTAATCTATACATATTAAATCCTCACCAAAATCTTGTGATTCTTTTGGTGAAAACTGCTAACACAGCTTGTAACATAGTTAGTATGCAGGTGGATCCTTTGCCTTAAGTTGCTTATCAGCTCTGGGTTAAGACAAACTGACAGTTCTTCAGTAACTTTAGTGTAACCAAACGTGTTCTTTCACCATTCACTGCAAAAGAATTATGGACCAACTGAACATAGAGACCTGTAAAACCATCCTCTAACAATAGCTGATAAAAACAGCTCACCTGTAGGTGAAATACAATAGTCAAAACTGGTGAGTTTATCAAAAGGACAGGACCAAACAACGATAACAAAAAGAAAAAAGGTTTTGGTTTTTTGGGTTGGGTTTTTTTGCCCTTTTTTTCTTTTATTTGACCTGCGCTAAATATGGTAACAACTGTTACCTCACACCTTGATCATAATAACTGATACTCTGTATAAAAGCCAGCAATCAAAATATTTGGGGGAATGCCTGACTCCAAAAACCATGATATCTTGGGAAGTTTTATCCTTCTTTTTAAACACAACTAAGATTTATCCCAATCAATAGTAGCTGTCCATGACAGTTCTTTAAGTGAAAACGCTATAGCAGGTATAGGTGTTGCCTTCTTCACTGTAATGAAATGGTGGTGTGTTTTTGCCGTATCTTGCCTTTAGGTCAAAACTCTTCCTATTTCATCAGGATGACAACTAATGTTACAGGCCAAAACTAATAGTATTAAAAAGGCTTCTACAAATTCTCCTGTGAGATCTCCTGAATCTGGAAAAAAAAAAAAAAAAAAAACCAAACTAGAAATAATAATTTATATGAAAAAATTAAAAGTATTTATGTAAAGTCTGCACACATCCTCAAATTTCATGCATGCTTTAGAATTTTTAAAGTTTTTATTGCAGATTGTGAAGATATTTTATATCCAGTTATTTTCAGGTGTACTTAAAAGACCTGCAAATGAGGTAGAAGGGAAGAGAATTATTTAAATCTGTGTTCAGATTTGGCTTACAAAGCCATAAAAAAGTGTATTACAACAGCTGCATTTTCAACTTCATCAGAAGAGCTCAGCATGGTTACAACTGGCTCATGAAGGCCTGTTCAGTATTTGTAGAATGGAAAGAAACTGTCTACATAGTGCTTTTCTGCTAGAACCTTCTGTTCCACAAGGGCAACAAACTTCTTACCCTGTTAAATGTGATAAGCAGCATAATTTTTTCACAATTATAAATGATTTCAAATACCTGTTAAATCCTTATTCAGCTCTACTTCACGAGATATACTGTATCTTACAGCAAAGCTGTCTGCCTTTGAGACTAATACACTGCAGCCGGGTCTAGATTAGTGCCTTTCTCTTTTCCTTACCCCTTCCCCTTCCCTCACAAGCCAGTGCACCAAAGTAGCAAGGACATTTTTTTCAAACATCTTCCTTTGTGGATTTACCTCTTCAGATTGTGCTATATTATTGCCCACTAACATAGTTTATGATCATTTGGGAGAAATTAGACTGTATTTGTTCTTGAACTTTGGATCTCCTTAGTACAGAAAATGGGAAGTAATTTTCTTTCATAAGTGATGATCAAAAGTGATGACCAATAGCCAAGTATTCTGGACTTTTGCCCTATATATGTTTTTGAGATGAACCTGGATGCCATTTGACTACATTATTTTGTGTGTTTGAGTAGAAACATTCTGGAGACAATTTCACTGAAATTAACACAAAAACTCAACACGACAGGTATTTGAAAATACTGTTCAAGTTGAACAGATGAGGAACTGAAGAAAGAAATGACATGCAATTAAAGCCCCAAAACATACTTAGCCTGATTGCAGTGAGCTGAGGTACTTATAATTATTGGAAGAAGGTCCTGGGATTTAAACACGCATAAGAAGTTTGTTGTGTTCATCACAACCTAATAGAACATGGCTTTTCCAGTTAATTCCAGCATAAGGCTGTTATGTATCAGAACAATTTCCCTTCTATTTTTTTCTCATTTCTGCAGAATGGAAAACAAGTTTTCTGGAAAACTAGATCTTAAGAAATATATCCCATTTTAAAATGAAGAAGTTACATTCAAATGTAATACACTCAAGAAAATAATGCAACTATTATTAGCACTCGCTATGTAATGAATCTTGCTATTGAAATGACATTTCGAACATAAATTATTGATCATAATGTAGAATTTCCATTTCAGAGGTCTTTGTCTTCTTGGTTTTCGGTTTGTGGAGAAAAAATGTTAAGGGGTGCAATAGTAGTTTGTGACATAGCTTTTCCTGGAACAGGCTTTAATAGAGTTCAGATTCCTGACCAAACCAGTCACAGTCTTTCTTCCTTAGCTGGGTAGTAAGTGATAATAAACTTTGTAAAATTAAAATAAAAAGAAATACAAATTAAATATGAACAGGATGGATTGCATCAAATACATACTGCACTGTTCTGAGAATCTGAGTTCAAGCAAAGTTCAGTGGCTTACTGCTTCAGTGAAGAAAAACATGGGCATGGAATCAAGCTTGCATTAGCAGAAACCTATCAGGGGTATCTTCTGGCTTCCAAACTAATGTGATTTAATATATGTACCATACTAGAAACACGGGCAGTGGATATGAGTTCTACATCTTGCCGAGTGCATTTAACTCCTCCACAGTAATTTAAGACACATGAAGATAATTCTGAGAAGAAAGCTTTTCAGGCCAGAATGTGTTCAAGAATGAAGAAAAAACAAAAAAATCTTTTGTGCATAGTATAAATAGTAGCTTCAGGTTCAAATAATTAAAATCCACAGTGTGTGCTAAGCTCGACTGACTGTGTCTCTATATTAAGTTAGTTTTAGAAAATTTTTAGAGAAAACTCAAAGTAGTTCAGACTAGGATATTTAAATGTTGTTTTGGGTTTGTTTGTTTTTTTTTTTATCCATTTGTTTGGAGATTACCATCTTCATCATACATTGAAAAAAGAGAATAAGTACTATTTAACAAGGAATAAATAAGTTTTATAAACAGGTTTTACCTCACCTTGGAGAATTAACCTTCAATGTCTCAAGTTTCTAACAGTGCAAAGACCTATTCAGGGCCTCAGAAAGATCGGAGAACCACCTTCAAGTCTGTGACTGAGATATTATTGCGAATGCTTCAATGATAGGCTGCCATGTCTTTGGTACTTACAATTGTAATTAGTTACTCTCTCCCCTTGTGTCCCAGAAAATAATAATGATGATAATAAAAGACATTCAGCAGATTTTGAAAACAAAACTTGTTCTAATTTACACTTCTGTAACATTTAAAACAGGCTCTGCTCTATTTCATCCCCAGTTATGATTGATGAATCCAAATTCCCTGCTGTAGCTTTAGGGGGAGGAATCAAAACCTTACCTGAATGGTGTAGAATTGCCCTTCACTAAAGCAGGCAATCATCTTCTATGATAATTAATGAATATTCCTCTAATCCAGGGCTGCCAGAGGGATTTTGTTTAGAGAAGAAGAAAAAAATGTATTGCAGTCTCTTCATGCTCCCTTCTTCTTCTCAGACATGCTCATCAGTCCCTGATTCACCTTCTATTCATTGTTCTGTGTATATATCGATGATGGTTTTAAGTGAAGTCTTTGAGATGAAGGTTAGTCACCCTTTCTATCCCTCTTCAGTGTGTTAGCCTACTCACAAGATGAAGTTAAGCAGATAAGAAGTAGTAGGAAGAAACTGAACGGAATCTGTTGATGAAAAAAAATCAGTAATGGAATGGCAGTTGACTGAGCTGAGAAAGAGATCAGGAACTTGAGGAACCTAGAAGGGAAAACAGACTGTGGTCTGATACAATAAAACAAATGGGAGAACTCTGTTGAACTTTTGTTGTAACTCCTGATAAAACTTCCAATGACAAATATATTCCAGACAATATAAGAAATGTTCAAATTTCCACACAATATAGCCATGAAAAATGATTCAGTGCATTTTTCTTAAACCGTTTTCTGTCTGTTGTATGCATGCTTATACCATATGAACATATGCATGTATTTAACACTTGAGACCTATTGTTACTCTTTTTAGTACAATTTTTCTTTTAAGGTGACCCTTTGCAGTGCTTTGTATGTGTAATGTTCTAGTGTTCTATTCATGTAAGGTCAGATTGGATTCTGTCCAAATGACTAGAATGAGTTAAATTCAAAAAGGAATTTTGACGAAAAAGAGGAATAAGGTGAGAGAAAAACATGACGTTTGCTTTTTTACCTGGAAGCTTATTTCAAATTTTTATTTGAAAATTTTGATTTTGTTTCAGAACCAATCTAATTCTCAGAAAGGTGAAAAAAAGTAAAACAGATTGTAAAAAAAAAAAGTTATCTTTTTTATTCTTGTTTTAGTTTTTAAAGATAAAATGAAGAGCAAAATATGCTATGAGTAGAGGAATAAATTGAATCTTATTTTCTAAGAAATTGTGTCTCTTCACATAATTCCCTGTTAAAATAACATCAGCGATCTAACTGACATTTTCTTTGCCTTCAACTATTCTACAGTAATTTCTCTGATTCTTTCCATCACAGCCCTTCCAACAACACCCAAAGTTACCTTCTGCATCATCAAATCATCACCTGGGAAAGAGGTAAGGCATACTGTTGTTGCTTTTAATGATCCAGCAGATTCTCAAAGGAATAAGGAGCATCAGAAATTTGAAATGGCTTCCCCATTAAAAGAAAAAAAGTAAATAAACTAATTTTTGTTTGGAAAAGAGGTACTTGAATGAGGACATGAATGATAATTATAAATAGTGGGAGAAAATTAATAGGAGATTATTTATTCACTAATTCTGAGAATTTGGAGTACCAACCAGTGCAAAAAAGTGCTTTACACCTGGCTTAAGTTATAGAATTTATTTTCACAAGATATTGTGAAGAGTCAAAACAAAAAAATGGGCTCAGCAAGGAACTTTACAAATTCTCAGGCAGAACTCATGAACTCAGACTACTTTTTTTTTTCAAATAACAGAGTTAACCTTATCTACCCATCTAAAAATTTTCACATATACTGAAAAGGAACAGAATATCCATAAGACTGGAACCCTTCTTGTACTTTTTGTTAAGGACTGAATAAAAGTTTCAAAAGTTATGAAGGGGGGACTGATAGATGGAAAAACAGACTCTGGAATAAGCAAAAACGTTTCTTTAAGAAATCAACTTCAAATGTTCTCTTCCTGACAAATGGAATATTTTTCTAAAAATAGTAATCTTTTTATTTCTAATGAAAAGCGTTTTTCTACAAACTGATTGTATCCCTGAAAGTACTTCAAAACTACATTTGGAACAAAACTTTTTTCCAAGAGGAGATAGAAGTTTGAACATTGCTTGAGATGAAACTTTTGCATTTACGAAAAAATACATAAAGTATAAATGAATATTTATTAATGCATCTATGGGGGGAAAAAAAAGGAAGTAATGTTTGCAAAAGCACTTACATGGCTCTCATTTTTATTCGCATTCTCTTTCCTCAGTGGAGAGAATCACTGAGACTGTATGAAAAAAAAATAAAAATTGTGAGGGCCTTCAATTTAAACTGGCATATTCTCCATTTTCTGTTGCAGGCTGGGTCAATATATTTATGCTTGAGAACTGTGTTCTTCTGTCTGGGGACAGGTTGTTCTTTTTGTGGTAAAACCATCTGGTCATCCATCATTATGTCAGCCCTTGGCTTTACTCAGCTGGTGACTATTTTCTTGCCTTGTTCAGAAGAGTGAGTTGACCCATTCTAATATGGTTTCAAGGGAATCCATCAGCTGTTTTCTCTGTTGTATTATTGATGGGGTCTATATGAATTTTTTACTGAAGAGCTGAGTCTTTACCTACTAAATAGCTAGACATTCATTGCCTTTGCTGGATACAAGAGTGACTTCTTACTTTTCTGTGCATACCTGTATTTTTATTACGCGTTCATAATCTTTATTGTGACACTGACTTAACAAAATTTGTTCATAATGGAGGATTCTGCTTACAAAGAGGAAGATTTTTTATTATTTTCATCTATTGATATCAGTGTGAGTTTTGCTCATGACTTCAACTAAAGTAGACCATCTCTGTGTGCTAATTTACTATTTTTACTTCCTTTAAGTTAAAATAAAAAAAGATTTACAGAAGTGATAAATTTGTTACAATTACAGAATTGCCTCATTATATGGTACTGCTGAGGGGAAATGTTGTCAAAATGCTTTCAGGAAATTCTATTTTTTTCAAAATTATTATTTGAATCAGAATACTTCTACCTGCAAGTAACTTGGGCTGATTCAGTATTTTAGCACATTTATGCTGTCACCCTTCTGTAACTTTCTATCTACTCTCAGTTCACGGTATGAATGAAAAAAGATTAAGGCCTTGTAATTATAGCTTACCAAAAAGCCAACATTTTCAGTCTGGAGGGATGAAAATTCACTTTTGTTTTGATTCATACGGTATTTCCAACCTCAGAGTTTGGCTTCAAGCTCTCAACTTTAAACAAACTCAAATGTAGCATGTGAAATTCCACACAAATCATCAAGTTTTGTCTCTATAAAAATAAAAATATTAAGCTTGTTGTTTTTCTTTGGGGGAGAAGATTTATATTATTATGGCATAAACTGGTCACATTAACTTCGTTGTTGATGCTGAAATGGAAATTTCTACCTAACTCAATCTCAAGCAAGGGAAGTAGATACAGGGTAGGAAATAAACTCTAGACAAAATCTTATGTCTGAATTTTGCTGATGCTTTACATAATGCCTCACACCACATGACTAAATTTAAATACCCCTGACTTGGAAGGAATGTAATTTCAGCCCAGCCCAGCATTTTGTAATTCTAACCGATTTTAAAACCAGATTGTGCATCAGGTACTAATGAAAATGGATACTGCAACATAGTATATATTGCATGTTTTGGCTTTTCTTTTCCAAACATTTCCACACAGTTTTACTGGAAGTAAAATTGAAATTTTGCCTATGAAGAAGAGAGTAAATGGATTTTCCAGCAGTGAAAACACTTTGAAAGATGGAAGAGAAAGTGTTCTGTCATTGAAAGTGGAGGAAAGCATAGTGACCTGCCTTATGTAATTATATTGTCTGTGCCATGGTATCTAGATCCTCAGTGCATATCAAACTACTTGTTGATAAGACAACATGAGCCTCTACTAGTTGCCCCTTATCACTGTCATTTCACAGTTGAATCTTTGGTTGTATGTGTCTACTGAAATAATTGACGATTATTCCATGCAAAGGCTGCTATAAAGACAATTATCCTTGCTTCTTGTTTTAACTGTGTCACACTTTGTTTTCTCTATTTTGACTGCTATTTTGTGACCAGACCAAATACAGACTATTTGTCATTACTTTTCAAAACCCTTAATGATCAATTCTCAGCCTCTCTATCATCTCCCATTCAGGATTAGGTTGTTTCCTTCTGCGTGTTTCTATTAGGGTTCCAGAATCATTATGGAATTAAAGATTTTCATCTGATATTTTTGGACTTTTATTCCTGATGTTCCTTTATAGATGAGAGAATCTTGTAACGAGGCATTAAACTACCTCATTGAGTCCCTCCAGAAAACTGCCCCAGGAGTTGGCGTGCTAAGACAATGATCTGTTAGGATGCCTAGCATTTGTGCCATCTCTCGGTAATCACCTTAGTGGCACACTTCGGCAAGCAAACTTTATGCATCAAGAATTTTTTTTTTTAACATTGTACTTTGTACAACAGCTAATTCAATGGAACCTCTAAGTCCATATAGGGGCTACCATGATACAGATATATAAATTATGATAGCCACATTAGTCAGTAACTATCCAGTCAATATTAAAGCTGCTAAATCTCTGACCACTAATTTGTAACCTTTAAGATGCTTAAGTGGCACTAGTTTATCTTCGTGAATTTCAGCTTTAAGGTCTAACAGCCACCAATTTTTGTTTTGAGACAGTATGATTTTTTTTTTTATGGTTGCAGCACATAATGGCAAACATCAAATGTTTTTAAAGCATGAGTCAAACATTTTGTGCTGTGTAATGTCAACAGCATCTTTAAAAAATCTCATAAAGGAAAAAAATTATCATTTGTCTTGTATCTTTCTCTAATGAGCGCCCCTGGGCAAATGCACATGAGATTTTTACTTAGTATTTCTCTTTAGTCAGTTTGCAATGCTTATAACTACAGTTTGAGGCTTTTACACTGTGACAGGAAATGTAACTCCAAGTTTAGCTTCAAAAACAAAATGAACAATTTTTTCAGTCTGATTACATTCTGGATTCTGGTGTAAATTTCATTTGCATGAACTGAGATATTTGAAAAATACTGAAAACCTCTCTGTCACTGTCCACCATCCCATAAAGAAGAATTGTGGTAAACTCAGAACGCTTAAAAATCTCTGGATTCATCAATTGCTGTGAACAATATTTCATTTCTTAACCATCAGCTTTGTGTAGCTTTGTTCTCCTTTCCTATCCAACTGTAATCTAAATGTTAGGCACTGCAACTGAGTCAAACCGTGGACTATTACTTGATGCACAGGAATGAGATTGATTGTTTCTAGTTTTGAGTTTGTCACTAGTTTTGTATCTGCCTGCACAATTCACTTAACTTCTTGATATCTCTACTTGCCAAAAAAAACCCAAAACAAAACAGAAAAATATATCACAGAAAATGATTGGAAATTAACAAATCTAACAGAAAGTAATTTTAAAACAAGGAAAAAAATCTCAGCTATTATGCCATGAAACTGTTCTCTCTTTCTCTCTCTCTTCCTTTAAAAGATGTCATGCATTCCTAGAAAATAAAATTTTAATACCATGTTGGCGTTGTCAACTCTCAGTTCTGGAATACTTAATCACAAATTTAAGATAAGGATAATCTGGGGAACTGACCCTCTGAAGCAAAGGGGAGATTTGAGCCTGTCTTTCTTATGTCTTGCATGGACTTTTGGACAGAAAAAGGGCTCATTCTTCCAGTTGGTACATGCATCTTGCTTTTGCTTGTCCCTGTCTGTCTTTACAAGACTTTAAAAACATAATGTCTCAAAAATGCCAATACACTTTGTTGAGTAAATGTCAAAATGAACTGTTTTGACATGTCTGTAACACAAATATTTTGATTCAGCCAAAAGTAATTGCAAATTCAATCCAAATTTATGACTAGCCTTACTGAAACTGCTGATTTGCCAGAGGTAGGTTGCTCGATTCCACTTGTGACTCTCAAGTTTTTAACATCTTTTGTAAAATTTCTTTTACATACCTGGATGAAGCCCATAGTTATATGGAAACTTTAATTATTATTGTTAGTCTCATCACTAGTTAATGAAGTTTTCATTTTAGTTCTAGACATCTAGACATAAAGTTGTCCCTTTGTTAAATGCCTCCAGAATTGACAACTCTAAAGTGTGTAAGTTTTGTGGAGATATATTCATCACTGAAGAGTTTATACTGTTTACTTTTTTTCCCCTCAAATAATTTTATAAGTATTTTATCTGGATAAGTTTGGGTTTTTTTTTCAATACGTCTGTGTATCCAGTTTTATTGTCTTTCATTTGAATCACACTAGTACATACCTATATGAATAGGTATGCCTTTATGTATTATGCATAAGCCTTATGGAACTACACATAATGCATGAGAACAAACACAATCCCATCCAGCACTTACTGTAGAAAACTTATCTTTGAACAATAATGTTAAGGTTTTGGTGATGTTTCTTTTGCATTGGAATCAGACGTCGCTTTGTAGGGGATTTTTCGTAATGGAACCTCGGAGCTTTGGGGCAATTCTGCAGCTGTTCCTCTGATGATGCGTAAAACTTAATTCTGTTTCTATAAGAGGCTGTAATGGATACCAAAGGATTAATCACTTTTTACATACCATCTAAGAATCTACCACATCTTCATTGTCATATATTGTGGATTAAGATTACATGAAGACAAGGTGCTCTATCTTTCAGAACCTGTGTACCCCAATAAGAAGAGAAAGCAAGTTAGTTGATGGTGCTTACTTTTGTTTTAATCAAAAAAATAAGATGATGGTGAGGGAAAGGTAGTTAAAATTCTCCTAACTGGCTTTAGTATCTTGGAAAAACAAATAACTCAAATGTGGAAGCTTTAGGGGGATGAATGATGAACAACGGCACATGAAACAGTTGCATTACTATTTTATGTTGCCGTCATCTTAATTCTCAGTATTGTTCATCAGTTTCATTAACTGAGTGTGTGAAAAAATGGTAATAAAATGCAGGACAGCTCTGCAATTCAGTGTTGGAGCCTATAAAATGTTACAGTTTGGTATTCAAAAGTTAAGATAAAATGACAATCGAATGTACAGTATGAGAGCTTTGAGACTGAAAACTATAAACTAGGGATGGACATGTAAATTGCCCAGCCACTTAAGTAGAGAAATCAGAAAGAAATAACCAGAGTAACTCAGCAATATGTACTAAGAAAGTGGTCATTTTTCATTATTATGGCTCTATCAATATCACTAGATGGTTTTAGTTCTGTGTATACACACGGTTGCTTTACGAAAGGAGATATATAAATATACACACACAAATGCTAAATCAGAATTCATACTTCAGAGATCTGTTGTCTATGCTCCAGATCGTGCTTGGTATCATGAATTGTGATATCAGTGCGGGTTTTCTATTAAACGAAAAGGAAATTCATCCAGATAAAAGTATCAGCCTATGTGGAATCCCAGCAAAAACAGGTCTGTGGCACTGATTATCGGCCATCTAAAACCGATCTCTTTACTGTGGTGATTTTGGATCAGTCTTAGATATTTGTACATATGTTCAAGTGCAGTAATAGGAAATAAATGTCATATGGTACGTTAGGGGACACTGTGAGGTCAAATAAATATCAGACAAAGTTTTACAGAACTTGAAACTGAATTATTTCAATCACTTTCATTTATCAACTCTAATGGGGAAAAAAAAAAAAAAGTATGTCTCTACAGCATATTGCAATCCAAATTAGGCAGTCTCAGGCCAGAACAGATCAATCTGAAGATCAGAATGTAGACAGACTAGAAGTGGTCAAACACACAGAGGAGAAATATGCAATGATGCTTTTAAAAGACAGAGTATCTGGGAACAGCAGACATAATGACCATGTTAACTTTGTTGACATAGCTGCAAATGTCTACATAATTCATATTCCCAGTGTCATACAAACACACTGCATTTTTAAAAAACACAGCTCTGTTTTGCTTTCCATATCAATGGAAAAATGGGATTGTGTGATTTTTCCCTTCTCTGCAACGCGCCAAACAGAATGTCTAACTTTTAATATGAATTTACCTACTTATTTTACCGCCATGGTGAATAGACCTCAGAATTGAGTTTGCAGAACGGTCTGTCGATGGGGATGTCCTCAATTTCTTTCTATACAAAGTGGGATCATCCTGTCATATGTTCTTTCTTTCTTAGCTGTTGAGCTTCTGGATTTCATGTAACCACCTGAGCTACTAAGGGAACTTTAATTTCCAAGACCTGGGCAGCCTGCCTACCTTTTCACACACTTAATAAAACCAGACAGAAAGAATTACAGACTTAAAAGGGAAAGGGGAGAAAAATGCTTATGGAAAAAGTAACAGAAGGTTGTTATTCTAAAGAGGGTTCACATTTGTTTCCAATATGAACCTTGAATATAGCATGGAAAATTGAAATAGTATTTTTCTTTGAGGGCTGCACCAACACAAAAATGAATGGAAAGTGTGATTCAGGATTGCAGAGAATACCCAGCATACAACAATTTCAATATGAGTAATTTCTAAGCAATTACTTCTGTCTACTTGGTTTCATTTTCTTGGGGTAAAATAATTGCCTCGGCATTGTTTGCTTCAATTTCTTTTTTCTTTTCTTTTTTTTTTAATTATAGTGGGGGTTTTTTTCATCCCAGTGTGAAAGGTAATGCCACTTAATGCCACTTCTATTTTATAAACTGCCTTCTTTTAAATGTTATCCAAAGGGTTGGACTGATCAGTAATGACAGGAGATAAATAGAGAATATCACTTGTTTAGCTCAGAAAGAAACAGCACTCTGTGAAATGAGTCTTCCAAAGAATTTGGAATTGGCTTATTTTTATTTGTTTATTTTCACTCAGATTTGCATGAGTAAGGCACAATAACATGTAGATTTAATTACACAGCAGATGCAAAGGAGTAGCCAAACCCATCTCTATCAAAAATTATATGACAACTTTCATTATTTCAGTACTTAACGTGCAAGGACTTTTGCTTTCTCTTGCACTTCTCACCCTCTCTGGGACACTGCACATGAAAATGCTTAATCCCTTGCTCATTAGCTTGATTCTGCATCCCTGCAATTTGCAAAGAACTCCCCCTTGCCCCCAAGTTTGGCATTTGTTTCTCAAGACTTCCTTGGAAATACTTTAATTATTTTTAATACCTATGATAAGTGATAGGAGCAATGTCTAAGCCTCAAATGATAGAACTGAGAAATTAGACATAAAGGTAAGGATTTCTTTAGCAAGCAATGTGGCTAGACAGCAGCCCAGATGCCTTATGTCCAAGGAAGCTAACTCCAAATATCATGGAACAAATAGATATATAGATTGTTTAACTGCATGTCACAAGTTAAAAATGAGCTTTTTTATCTTGTTTTCTTTGGATCTCAACTCACTACTCTATACAATTGTTATATTTTTTATTTATTTATTTATTTTATGACACTCAAAAGGGAATTTCAAGGTGACTGCTCCTACCTAAATTCAGTTTCACACTGTTTTCTAGCAAAATAAGTTTGGACTTTTTTGCATGTTCTTGATGTTGAGCACTAGAAGATATATCCAGTTCTAAAGAAGAGAAAAGACAAGTCTTCAGCACAGAGGAAATGGCTCCTATTGTTACTGGAAGCTCCTATGTTCTTCAGTCCTTGTTCAGAGGACTGTTATTTATGGGTCTGTGGTAATGAAATCACTTGGGTCATTATTACACACTTACATACCAACTTTTCATGAAATATCAAAGATGAATCATCAAGACTGTCACTGAACTGCTGAACTGAAGATGACTGTTTCAGAACTCTTACCAATGTGCAAAACTATTTGTCTGGAAAGGCAAAAGGCTGCTCCTCCGTGTTAATGATAATTTGACTACCTGTGGAATCTAAAACCATAGTGGAAGAAAGGCTTACGGGGGAGAAAATACCTTTTAAAATGCTGATACAGCTGGAAAAAGTACACAGTCTTTCTGAGGAAATGTCCTTACAGCTAGGCACTGATCACTAAAGCTTGTCCACTTTTTATAACTGTATGTTTGTCCACCAAAAAAAAAAAAAAAATTACTCTTTTCTGCAAATCTTAACTCTCTTCCCCTTAAACCATTACAACTGTAAT
This sequence comes from Charadrius vociferus, assembly GCF_000708025.1. Taxonomy (NCBI): domain Eukaryota; kingdom Metazoa; phylum Chordata; class Aves; order Charadriiformes; family Charadriidae; genus Charadrius; species Charadrius vociferus. The sequence continues at coordinate 934,561 of NW_009647212.1, forward strand.
AACACAATGAAGCCAAAAATATGAGCATATGATTGTAAGTCCTCTGTAATAGATAAAATAGGTAAAATTTCATTTAAAATACCCATTTGCATTGATAATAATGAAGGACAGTCCAGGTCATTTCATATTTGAGCAAGTCAAAACAAGGTTTCTCCCTGTCATAAAATAGAATTGGAAATTTGTTTGCAACAGCTTTAGTTAATAATCATCTTAGTAAGCCATTTCTACTAAATATTTTTCCATTTCTCCTATTTTTCTGTTTTTGAATTAGCTAATAACATACAATGATTTTTCAGATATATTTGCCATTTCAACTATTTTGAAGATTAGTTTATGAGAATAACAGTTTGTCTGCAGCTTGTCTGCAAGCAGTTTATGGAACCACTTTTGAATATATGCCATTTTGTTTAAGTATTTTCATTTTTATATCTACTCTGTGGATATTTATTCATTTCTCATCTTCTTCACTATATATGTATTTGCTATCTTTAGTCCTCTATGAATTGCTTTTGCCAGGATGATGCTCAGCATTTCTCCCACTCTTTAATCAGACACGGGTGTTTTGTATGTGTCAGCTATTTATTATGATGCAGAACTAACCCAAACTTGCAGATTTAATAACCTTGGATTTCTCTCTCTAGATATGAAAGACTCAGAAAAAGTGTATTCTTGGTGAAACATGGTACGCTTGTATAGAGATGGAAATAAATTATTAGCAAAAGTGTGTCTGTAATCATGTACATATGATCAGGTTGGCATCACTTCAGAGATCTTTGTGGCATACACTTACACAGGCATAATTATCTAAGTAAGTATTGTCCCGTGATAGGAACATGGACAGCTTCTTTGGATCCTCTAATGGACAGCAATACTGAGTTCATAGCTACCTCCCTGCTCTTTCTCAGCAGCTTATGTAAAACTTGCTTGACTTTTTTTAGAGGTTACTGAACCCTGGTCAATCCAGTTGTGTGGTCTACATGAACAAGAAGGTAAGCAACACCCTTAGAGAGAAGTGCTTGGATTTGTTCTATACGGAAGTACTTATACGACCTGTACATAAGTTCTTAATTAACATACCTATCTTATATGTCTAGGTATAGAAAATTCAAAGAGATAGGCTATTCCTCCTCTTTCAGGCAAAAATACTAATTCTTAACTTCTGGAAAGTGTTATGAAGAGATACCTCATTTTGTCTCAGTTAACTATATAAGAATTAGCTCCCTGATTGGTACAAAAAGTTAGATGCTGAAAACTAAACAATATAAACAGTGCTCTCAGAAACTTTTCAATTAAAACTGTGCAACTATCTCTTCCATGCTAGAACGTTACAGATGATCCCCTAATCCTTTTTCTTTACAAACAAAAAAAGTTGAGAACTCACCACATGTTATCTAGGTAGTTAACATCAAGCACAATCTTGGAGAAGCTTCTAACACGTATTACTGTACTTCTAACACATATTAGCAAGTTGAGATAAGCCTATGAGAAGCTTCTTTATATCAACCTACTAATTAATCTGAGTGGCTTGTGTCATTTTTCTTTATCTAACCTTTTGTTAGCTAAACATTTTTCTTTTTATACAACAAACTTTCTTAGTTATAAAACTGTTTGGGGAAATACCTGTTCATCGTAATGCAAGCTGAGTCATGCCACCAACAGACTAAACCAAAGTTTTAGTGGCATTTGTCACAAGCATGTAAATAATGATGTGAACAATCAAGAGTGTGAATAAGAGATCTGTTTTCTGCAAATAATTTGCAATATGTGCTGAATTTATGCTGTTTCTAGTGAAACCTCTTCACTAGAATATTTGTGGGAAAGGAATGGAAAAGACAGTCACAGTAAAAGTGTGGATTTTGTTTTGCTTAGTGAGTAGCAACTGAGTTCTGCCCCCCCACCCCGTAGGCTTTCCATGTTAGTTAAGTTGGCAGAATTTGTCTTTAAATCAGTGGTGGTCAATGAGAAATAGAAGTTACACCTGTGTCATTAAAGTCAATGGCAATTTTGCCTTTATATGTGGTGGGCAGAGGACCACGTTCATCACATTTTGCTTTCAACAACACTTTTTTCAAATTCACAGCAGTTTACAAGTATTAGATACAGTCTCGCAGCATGCTCTGGTCTGCGTAGGACCAATTTTATGTTTGGCCTCTCTGGCAAAAAAACCCAGCTCAGAAGAGAATTTTGATCATTAATTGAATAGTGGGTAATTGTGTAAGAAGAGGTTTCCTAAGAGTATTACATACAAAGGAATTGGAAATGAAAAAAAAGGTAGGTATTTTCCAAGATAAGAGAATAAATTAACATAGGAGTAGGGATGCAAAGAGTTCTGGAAACAAGATGCCTCAAGCTCTGACAGTGGGCAGCAACACCTTTTCATCTCCCCATTCAGAAGCTCTACTCACTGCCCTTTCAGAGGGGTCAAGATAGTTTCCTGGCACTCTTTATTTCTATTGATGTCTATTAGTGTTTACCAAAATAAGGAATGAAAAAAATACAGCTGGGCAATCCTAAGCATTTATCTCTTGCAGAGCTCTTGATCATAGATGGAGTATTTCAACATTTAGAGTTTTAAAATTTTGGACATAATTCTCCATCTCTTTTTTTTTTTTTTCATGAAAAAAATATGTGGGCTTGTCTCGGGCTGACTGTACTAATACATACTTCTCACTGCAGACACTACAGAAGACAGTAATCTGGTGTGTAAATTGTAGGAACTCAACTCCTGTGACTCTCATGTGCTTCATTATGATATACTAGCATCAATGTCCCTTATGTATTTCCCTCTCTATCAAACCAGCACTGTAGCTTGTTTCAGCAGATGCAGTTGGCTTCATGCTGTGCACTGAATATATTTTCCCTTTGGTAAGTGCACAGTAGCCATAGTGCTGAGGATGATGCAGAGAGAAATAACTCTCAGTCATGCAAGCTTGTCCAAGAATCCACGGGAGCTGATTGCTGTCATGTTTAGAGTGCATTACTACGGTTGATTCATTCTGGAGTATGTGTGAATCTTCACCTTCTGACTTGTCCTTTCAGTTCAGCCTTCACTGTAGAAATCAGATTATTTTTTTTGTTCATGAACTCATAATTTTCTATACAAATCTCCCTTCCCACATATCCTTTCAACAGTTACATGCCTTAGTTTTTCCCCCTTCTGGATCTTTTCTATAATAATAATTATTATTTAGGTTCATACCCTAGCATGGCACAAGGCTAACTAATTTAGAAGACACAATTTTAGTACATGTAGTAAAATCTTCAAGAACTTTGTAAAAGTTTTCCCAATTTTTCCCTGCCTGTTTATCAAAGAAGTAGAGCCTTTACTTCTACCTGACAGCATTGTTTTATAGTTGTCTGAGAGAATCTTTTGCACCTTATGTCTGCAGTCTGTTTTCATGCTTTGAAATGGCTGACCTGAGGTGAGGGAGGAGTGTCAGAGATTCACTTTCACCTACCTCTGAAAAAGGAACTTGTTTGGAAAGAAGAAAAAGCTCTAAAAGAGGTCATCTCTCTATTCCATTCTTTACTTGTATTGAGACTGCCCTAATTCTTTGCAATGGCTTCTTACCATAGATGTGAAAGAAATTGCAAATCCATCTCAACAGCAAATGTAAAAGCTACGAAGACATGTGGGAGAACTGAAGGGAACTTACATCTTTAGCTGCAGCTGAGAGGGTAGAGAAAAAGAAAGAGACAGATCTTCTGCCAAACATAAAAGTACTGGGTTGAATTGAAAATAATTTGAAACGAATTTTCAAGACTGGGATTCCTAAAAATTGTAATGGTGAAAACAGAGGAGCACTATGCAAAGAAAAATAAATAAACAAACAAATAAAGTTTTGTCACCAGAGAGTTTCCAATCTGTGGAACAGTGAAAAGACAAGGTGTGAATATTTTCAGGAGACTGCAATGAAACAGACAGTAGTCCTTAACATCATAGGCATTGATATTTGGCCAGCAGAGGTTGATCTTCATCAAGTCAGTTTAAGAGAGGATGACAAGGTTGTTCATAGTTATAAACCAGCAGAACAATCACAATTGGTGAGGAAAGAAAGGGAGAAATCATAATCTTTAATTTTTTTTCTAGCAGATGGGAGAAAATAATTAAAACTGCTAAAAAAAGTATCAACTCCAGTCCCTCTGCTGAGAGGATTATTCTCCGGAACTGATCCTGGGTATAAATAACAATAGTAAATATACTTAAATCTTGGAGCAGATCGTGTAAATAATGAAAGACAGTCCCGTACTGACAGGCAGCAACTTTTACCACCTCATTTCAGAGTGATGTTGGTAAGTGGAAGGCAGCTGTAGTGTTCTTTGGGGATGTTGGGTGACAATAATGCAAAGACTTTTAGCAGAGGTATTGAAAAACAAGGGGCAAGATG
>NW_009647212.1:938960-962427 GCF_000708025.1 Charadrius vociferus
CAGATAACCTGCACTCTTTTAAAGGAACTGTTACTTGAAAATAAGTCCATAGATAACCCACAGCTACTGATAAGGCACATGAAAATAGAAACAGAACAGATCAAAAGGAGGGGCACGCGTTGATAGAAACAAATCTGTCAGTACTGTATCAAATAGAGTGTTTGTTAAGAAAGAGATGGGCATTATATAGGCTTAGAGGCAGGGAAGCAAACAGTGAAGAGTGTTGTGAGATCTTGTACACACATGGAATTCACATAGCTGCTCAGCCTCAAGGCTGTTTTTTGTCTGTTAGTTTCTTAAACAGAACTGTGTCACACACATGAAAATGTGGCCAATAACACTGTTAATATATTTCTGTAATACCTGAAAATACCTTCAGAAATATTAATAATTTCCGTATCACATGCTATATAGTTTGTATATAGTATAATCTACCTTTTAGAGAGAGTAAAGTGAGGCACAGAGATCAACTGACATGTTGAAATCATAGTGCATCTTGGATGTTTAGAAGCAAGCATAAACCCAGATGTCCTACATCTAATTGGTTAATTACGTTATCTTTTCATTCCATGCCTTTTCTCATGAAAAGGTTTTGTGTTTATGATGTAAGACAGACTTGAAACAAGTAGTTTGCTGGAGTACGTAAAAGAAAGTAAATGCAAACAGAAAAAAATAAAATAGTTTAGAACATGTTATCCCAATAAAAAAACTTCCAGAATATTTCTGGTTTACTTTGGGTGCAGATATATGTAGTTATATGTGTATATGCTGTTATTGGTTTCATTATGTAAGAAAATTTGCCATGAGATACTTTTTTTCTACTAAGGATGCAGACCCTAGTTCAAAACACTAGACATTATATTAACAGGTGCATAACAAGAAATTTAAGAAGGAGAAAAAAGTGGTTAACAATCATTGAGATGTAGGAGTTGAAGTAATAATGGCTATTTTATGATCTGTCATTAATCAGGTGAGTGATGATACAAAAAAGTAATCTCCACTGGAAACATGAAGTGAAGGGAGCACGTCAAACATATATCAGACAGCAAGTCTGAAAGCAGAACAGAGAATCTTTTCAATGCTTATCTGTGTTGGAATGTAAACCAGGCTGCTAATGAACTCCTACATCAAACGATATCTAGATTAAAGTGAAATGAGTTGACAGCTTACATGCCAATTTTTATGGCTATGGGCATGCATCACAAACTCTGACTGTGTAATTGGTGTTGTTTGCTCCCAAATTAAGGCAGTAAGTCCAAGCTGTAAAAGTGTGTGGTCTATGCACGTTTTTATACATAGTCCACTTTGAAAAAATTATAGACAAATTTTCATACAACATAACGACAATTCACAGAGATTTTGTGTCAAACAGATCAGATGCTCAACTTTTCTTTCATACAGCTACTGCATCCAGCATTAATCAAATCTAAAAAACAAAAAAGACAAGAAACTTGACAAGAAAGTTGTCAAAAGGTGGAAACTATCTCAAGATAAAAGTTACATCTTTTTCAGACGACTAAATGTTTTGTCATTACTAGTGAAACAGAAAGTATTGGCAATGATCCATAATCCAGATATGTCCTACATTAATTGTCCTCCCCCCATATTTCATTTGCACACACGTACACATATTCCCAGAACAGAATGAGGTTGCAAGCTGTCATCTTTCCTATCATAGTGTCCATGCCTGATCCCCAGAGTGAATCTGTCTCAAAGAGGAATTCCTAGCAAAGGCCATAGCAGAAACAAAGCCACCCTGCTACCCAGAATAGTCTGGGTGATTAAAACTATCAAAGCAGTATTGTAAAAGGTGACACATTAGGTTGGAGAACTTCCCCCCACCTTCATCTATTACAGGAATGACTGACCAACTCCTGATTGCTTCAGTTGTCAGCTCAATGTAAGAGCTCCTCCTGCTGACCCCAACCATCACAATATCATCCTCGTGATGAGGAGTCTTAAGTGGCAAACAAAGTGCTTTGCCAAATAGCAGTGAGTCAGGCTAAAGAGTTCAAAGACAACAGAATGTCATATGAGGATTACTTGAAAAGGGCATAAATATGTAAGCAGAGTATGGAAGAAATATTCATGACGCATTTTTGAAGAAATATTCTTAACATCGATGTCTGTGTATTAAATTTCCTTCACAGGTGTGGAACCCTTGAGGTTTTCCTTATTTAAAGAAATAAATGGACACAACAGTGAAAAGGATTTGCTGCTTTGGGAGACTTAATAGTTCTTTGTTTGATTGGAAAATTCAGACAAACTGTGAAAAAAAAAAAAAGCCAAGCAAACCACTAATAACAAATGAGACTAAGGGAGTGTCAAGATGTTATCAACATAGGAGTATAACCTACATCACAATAGTCTCCCTATGACTGCGGATAAATACTGTTGTCACTTGTGCTATACTAAAATAGGAATTAGCGCTACACTTCCTTTGTGTTACTAACATGTGATAGCAGCCATAGCAGCTTAGATATTCTTCTTTTCTAAGCCCTGCTTTCATGCCATCCCTTAGAAGCAGGTCAGTCCTGTGGACTAAGGTAGAAATTTCATCTGGTTTCCTACTCTGCAATCTAAATAGCCCTGCACAGTTAGGCGATGACCACTTTGTTAATGCACTTTAGCAGCCACACACCATTACACCACTTTAGCTGTGCTCCACTTATTAGGCTGAACAATGAAAAATCACATGAACAACCAAAAGTGTAGCAGTGCCAAAATAGCACCATTTCACCTTCTGCCTTCTTGGCAGTTTTAGAGAGATCTATTGTCAGTGTAATTTAGCAATCATGTTACAAAGTAAGACACTGTGTTTTTCTTTAAAACGACAATGCTTGAAACAAAAATTATTGTTGTCATTTCTTTCAGACTGAATTTAAACTTCGAGCAGGTATTTCCTTCCATTTTTCGCTTTCAGGAGGAAAGCTTGTTGGAAACACAGGGCCAATGACAGGCTCTTGAGTGTAAGCCAGCGAGTTACGATGACAAGAACCATTCTGCAGTGCTTTAATGGTGGATCATCCAAGGGGAAAAAAAGAAAGATTAGGACCTTACGTCTCTAGTTGGTACTTCAATTCACATCTGACCTACTGGATGCTGGTAAATGTAGGTTATCATTGTTTAGAATGCTGGCCAAGCCCTCTCCAAACAATTGAGTCTCTATTACTGGGATATGATGTTATGAGGTGGAAATGATCCTATGAATACCTGCTCTTTGAAGAGGTGAAAGGTTTACCCCTTTTTGTGTTGCCTTTTTTATCTTTTCTTTTTAAACAGTTCTAAAACTGGATGCCATAATTATTGTCCCAATGATATTGCACTGAGAGAAGCCAGCTGACAAACGTTGCAGAAGGATTGCAAAACAGCAGTTTGAAACATAATCTCAAACATTTAAACACTTAAATAAATAAATAAAGTAGCCAGTTGAATGTCAACAGCTTGAAGCCTTGGCAGAAGAATAATGAAATGATCATCTGAGGACATGCAAGGGTAATAGTTATAGAAATCTTTGTATTGTATCTCTACCTAAGTCTGGCTAAATCAGAATCCTCCTCCATGTTTTTGCTTGTATGCTGCTATTTAGCATTGATTGTGGCCCCTGTGCATAAGGCCTGAAGGACCCTTGCTCCAAGAGTGGGATTAAGCAAAAAGAAAGGAGGAAAGATTTCCGGGCTCCTTTCACTGTATTGTTTAGTATGACTTAATTGTTGCAAGCACTTTTCTAAACACCTTGAAGAAGGATACAGCAGTAGCATCTGTTATGCTGTCTTCTAGACTTTTGAATGGCAAATTGACTATGTAAATTAGGCTTCTCCAAAGATAATATCTCTTCCTAAACATTACTTCCACCTAATCTAGATGAAATTAATATTCTACATTTGTGTTTGGAGATAAATTTATCTCCAAACGACGCACAAAACTGAGTTCACCCATGGCTGCAGTGCAGCTATTTTGTCTGCAATCACAGAGTTTCAGAAGTCCCCATTGCTACTAAATGTACTGCCAAAGGGCTTTGACTGGTAGTAGTCACAGAATCACAGAATGGTCAGCGTTGGAAGGGCCCTCTGGAGATCATCTAGTCCAACCCCTCTGACAGAGCAGGGTCACATACAACAGGTTGCACAGGACGGCGTCCCAGGCAGGTTTTGAATGTCTCCAGACCGGGAGCCTCCACCACCTCTCTGGGCAGCCTGTTCCAGTGCTCTGCCACCTTCAAAGTAAAGAAGTTCCTGCTCATTTTAAGATGGAATTTCCTATGTTCAAGTTTGTGCCTGTTACCTGTCGTCCTATCACTGGGCACCACTGAAAAAAAGACTGTTCCCATCCCCCTGGCATCCTCCCTTTAAGTATTTATAAACATTGATAAGATCCCCCCTCAATCTTCTTTTCTCTAGACTAAAGGGACACAAGTCTCTCAGACTTTCCTCGTAAGAGAGATGTTCTAATCCCCTAATCATCTTTGTAGCCCTTTGCTGGACCCTCTCCAGCAGATCCGTGTCCTTCTTGAACCGCGGAGCCCAGAACTGGACACAATACTCCAGATGCAGCCTCACTAGGGCAGAGTAGAGGGGGAGGGTGACCTTCCTCGACCTACTGGCCATACTCTTCTTGATGCACCCCAGGATGCCATTTGCCTTCTTGGCTGCCAGGGCACATTGCTGGCTCATGGTCATCCTGCTGTCCACCGGGACTTCCAGGTCCTTTTCCACAGAGCTGCTCTCCAGGAGGTCAGCCCCCAACCGGTACTGATGCATGGGGTTATTCCTCCCCATAGTGACAGTTCATCACATTTGGTCTAGGAGCAACCACTACCCACAGCTTAGTGACAGCAGGGTTAAATACAATGAGTGGTTATAAAATAAAATGTCAAGATAAATCAAGGCCCACTGAAGTTATCTGTGTCATGGTGAGGCCTGATCAGTTCAGTAGCTGCAACACAGCTCTCCACAAACAATTAAAGGAAACTCCAGGAAGCCTGTGCACTGATCCCTTAAGTAAAGCAGTTTCAGGAGACAGAATCTAGCACAAAATCTTTCCTATGACTCTCCATCCCTTGAAATGATGCCACCACTGAATGCATGCCAAGTTGTTAGTGAAACTGGTGTGTAATAGTCTTAGTGTACATTGGAAACATGTGAATTATGTCAGCCAACCTGGTTCTGGTTGGGCTTTTGTCCAGAAAGGATATCTGTTTTGATTCCCTATATCAGAACACAATAGACTGGAAAATAGCTTACGGGAAGATGGAGTAAGCAAGTGTCTGGATCTAAAATTCACAGCTGTCCAGCTACTTCTTTTATGTGCTGAATGGAAAATCCTGACTGTGGAGAAAGTTTGGATTCAGAGTTGTCCATTGAGATCAGGAGTACATTACCTTATCATTTCTTTAATGGATGACAGTACAGAATGTCTCTGGGAGAAAGAGGTGGTCTAGGTGGTACTTTCCACATATGTTTTCCAGTTAGTGAAAAATTTAAAATCTAAACACTTTGGTAAACCTTGTTCCGTCCTGTCATCCAAATCAAGACATTTTAGCTGGTATTGCTGTTTTCAGCATAAAACTTTGGGGATTTTGCATATGTGACTGTAAAGATTGTCATGAAAAGTAGCTAAAATATATTCTGTAGAGAATATAAACTTTTTTCAAAACAGTTAACAAAGTTGATCATAACATCAGTTTTATACACTGAGATAGTTCTGGCAGGTAGTTTCAAATGCACTGGAAGGACTTTAGCCCTTTAATGAAGCTGGATCTGTTCTTGTGGGTTGTGCAAGATGGACTGGGCTGCCCAGAAGGCTGTCGAGACGGGGAGTCATCTTCAAGTACAGAGCAGTGAATCTGTTGTAGAAGAAAATTGTTACATATTAAAGTTCCATGGGTTATGAATTTAAAGAGTATACCCTGTCAGGAAGCAAAAATAAAAAAGGTGTTGTTTTTTTTTATTTCTTCTGGGACAAAGATACTCCCAATCAACATCTTCTTCACCTTTAAGATGAAGGTGACCTTCAAGATGTAAATTCTTCATATAGCAGCTCTAAACCCATCACTCTGACAGCTGAGAGACTGAGCTTTACGTGACTGCATTTAGACCTGTGCTCAGACAATGTCCCTATATGCTGCTGTTCTGTAGATTAGTGAATAGCTCTATTTTTCCATACAGCGCTCTCTTTCTGCTAGTACTGTTTACTCAGGCAGGCTCCAGCTATGTCTGCATTTATTTAAATGTCACTCCTAAACTACCAGTACACACAGCAAGCCTTTCCCTGGAAAAGGCTTGAAGTGCCGTAGCAATTCCATCTTTATCTAGGCTGGCCTGAATCAGGTGGCCATGTGACTGGCAGCACTCTACAGGGAACAGAGGAGTGCTGACCTACCTTAGGAATCAAAGCCTTAAAGTATGTTTGTAAGAAAATGAGAATGTTCTTGGCAGCTGAGTCTGTGGAAATGCAATCCCACTATTCCAGACAGCCATGGTGTGGGGATTCAGTCCAAGCCACCATATCATAGGTGTGCATTAGAGGTATGTGCTATGTACCTTGTACAGTAGCTATGAAATGCAGCTCCTGCTTCGAGCTTACTCAGACAAAAGCACCCTGGAGGCCATTAATAATATGTAGCACATGTTAACTCCTACATCCAACGCAGTCTTTCTGGACTGGAGTATAGCACTATTAGCCTTCTCCCCTTCGTGTCTCTTTCTGAACTCCCCTGTTGCAGCATTCATAGGAAATCAGTTGATGAGTGGCTATCATTCTAAAAAAACTTTACTATATGAAATAATGCTCCATTCTGAAAGAAAGAGATCCTTTAAATAATGTACCCCAAAGCAAAAACTAGTCTAGGAAGCGTATTTTCTATATTGCTCCTTTTGTGTAGTCATTTTTATTTTTGCATGAACAAATCAGCAAAATATATATATATTATGTGTGTGTGTGCATAAACATATATTTTTATATGTATATACATCTATCAAAGTTCTCATATGTATTCGTTACTGTGTACTGGATGCTATAAAAATCCCACTTCTCCGTGGAGGGAGAGCTGACTGCAGGGTGAGCATGCAGAGACTGGCAGTGTTTTATGAAATCTGGCAAACGTAAGTGTAATAATGATAGATGTGTCAACATCCAAATGTCAACATCCAAAGTTTTCTGGCCAGACATTTAATCTTTTATGGCCTGGAGATACTTATTAAAAAGATCCCCCAATGACTATTAACAGATGCTTTGGTTTTATGCATCCTTATTTACCTAGTACTATGGAAGTGAATGACACTTTGTAAATAAATCAACAGTGCAAAGAAGCTATATTAAATATTGAAAAAGAAAGAGAAAAGACGGAGAAAAACTCTCCTACATGAAAAGATCTTCCTATGAAACAAAATACTTCTTACAATTGTTTGTATTCACATCATAGCTACATTCCCTCTTCCACAATAGTCTGTAGCGGGACTGAGCCAGTGACATCATTGTCTTATTATGGGTGCGGATTCTGGGCTGAAGTTCGTCATCCTGTCAACAGCAAGTGTGACCATTTGCAGGGCAAGGACATGTCAGGACACCTGGGACACGTTTGTGTATACAGCCTTTTCCTGCTGTCTGTCTGCCTGCCGCTTAAACTCAATCCCACCCACATTCCACTTAAAGTCCACAGTAGGAGAAGGACAAGGGAAAGGAGGGGAAGGACATGGGGGTGGGAAAAAGGGGAAAAGTTTTGATAAGAGAGTACAATGACTGGACCAAATTTGGGGTTGGAGGGCATTTATGTTTGTTCTGCGAAGAGGCTTCTTATTGGAGAAGCAGGAGAAAATAGCAGTCAAACAAAGAGCAGAGGAACTGATTAAGAGGAGTTAAGACATGATTTATGGAGCAGTCCTGATTTTACCTATGATTCTTAGCTATTTCACATTTTAGTAATTGAAATATTGTAAATATTTTATCTGTTCTTTACCTCTATACTGCTATCTCTTTGCATATACATACACTTATGTATCTATATGTACATAGACCAAAAGACAGTTAAAATTGTGTTTCCAGCATAAGTCATGTATCTTCTTTCTCACTACATCTAACTAAATAAATTGAATTCAACTGCTCAGGGAAAGCAGGGATATGGTCATTCCTTGTTTTGGAATAATTTGTACATATGCATTGTACATTTCATTCCTTGTACATATGCAAAAGGTGTAACATATTATTTGACTTTCAGTTTTCATGAACTGTCAGAAGCTTAGATTGATCTCGCTTTAAAAGCATCTCCAGTGACACCATCCCTTCAAAACTATGCAGTGCAATACCAGTTTCAGGATGCGTAATACCAATTCAGCATTACTAATACCAATTCAGCATTATTAATTCAGATTCAGGGTCTTCCTTTAAGTTCCCCACTCAGAACTGACCCTTTAACATGTGAATTCTAGTACCTCTGAGGCAGGAAAAAAATGTGTTGTGTGCTAGAGAATGGAATATCACACATCAGTCTATGTCAATCTACCATGGTAGTAAAGAGGGCAGAAAAGGAAACAAAGACCTTGCGTGTGAGTGTGACAAGATTTGAAATAAATGATGTAGTCATGTTTAGGAATGGAGAACATTAGAGCAAAATTTGCAGTAATTCATTTTATTTATGAATAAGCCACTCATGTAAAATCTACACCCTGTGGAGTAACTGTAGGTGCCTAATTGACTGCCTGTAAGCAAACCATTACAACTCTATTACTCCATCAGCTGCAGGGAGGACACAGTGGGAAAAAACAACTTGTAAGTAAAGTTTTCACACCCCTGCCTCGTGGTGAACTCCTCAGCTGCTTTTCACATTCTAAATCCAGAATGTGTTTCTTCTCACAAACTCCCTATCTGTGTAGTGCTGGCACACACAGCATGCTCTGCTATGGCAATTGTGCCAGATAATTAGAAACAAATTTAGCCCTGGTATAAGCATGCACACAGTTCCCAACAAAACCACTGCCTTTATTAAGAAAAATGTCACAGTAAGAAAGAAGTTCTGTGACACTTATATAAGTGTGAATGTGTCATCATACAGCATCAACAGATCTCCAGCTCTTCTTTTTTATCTTCACTTTGGCTCTCTCTAGAAGTAGCCTAAGAGTGATGGCTGCAACAGAAGGTGGAAAAAAATTGGAAAGCAATGGGGTAGGTGTGATTAAATATATTATTTTAAAGGTATGTTTTTATTGGCAATTAATATTTTGTGGATAGAAAATCATGTCTTTTTTTTTTTTAAGAAATAGGAGAACAAGAGCATAGATAAAATCCTATTAAAAGAGTCACTGTATTCATTAACATCAAACTAGATATTGCTTCCTTCAGCTTTCCTCAGCTTAGCTACTGACTTCTGGTTTCAGGCTACAGAAATGAATAATACATAGCAGAAAAGAAAAACAAAAATTAGTTCACTCCCATCTTCTAATCTGCTGGATATCAAAAAAAATCTCTAAACCACAGTCAATATAAAGACTACTGATAATCTATGCAGAAAAGGCAGCGCACTGTGAGGAATGTCCCCCTGTGACCCAAGCAGTATGACAGAGACCCAGAGGATCACAGTGGAGATGCTCAGGAAATGCAGTGACAGCAGACCTTTCTGAAAACTTTTTGAAACTTCCTTCTTCTGTTTGGATAAGATATACCAAGAGAAAGGCCAGTTGGAATTCAAAAATGCAAAACTAAAAGTGAATATGAATATGTATTTATACATATGCATATAAATCTCTCTATATATAATTTCTTAGCAGTTAAACACTGTCTAAAAACTCCAGGAAAAACTGGAACTGCTTCACTGCAAGTTTGAGGAAGTTTAAATAAGTTCTTGTTTTATCAGAAGGAGTCCATCTACCCCACCCTTCTCTGTAGATTAACTAATTATTGCCCATAATCCACAAATTTGACCAGACATCAATAGGGGTGCAAAAAAGAACCACACTTAAAAAGGGTCAGGGTTGATCCTTCTGCTTATGATGTGTCGTGTCTTATTAAAAACAATGAACAAGGAGGACAGAGCTACTAGTCAGCAGCCTTTTATAATTTTCATGATTCTGCATACTTAGTATTCGCCTCCTTTATGATGGAGGCAGAAAATCACAAGTGATTACTTACTGCTTGTGGGAACTCATTAAACCAGGATAACTCAATTGCTTGCAATCACATATTCTCGCCCTTATTTGAGTCAGCATTTGCTATATTTTGTCTGCTGGACACCACCCCTATGAGCCAAGGCATCAGCTGAGAAGATTGAGGTCTCTGAGATCTGAACACATGAGAGTTCCACATGGTGAACAATTCAAGATACTCTAATTGCACTTAGTGACATTGCATGTCTTCAGCTTAGTCTTCAAAAGTAGACAAAGGAAAAACAGAAAAAAAAAAATATTAAAAAATGGACCGAGGCGTTATGTGTTGAATGAAGATGTTCAGCTTTATTCAGAAGCAATTACACTGAGAAAACCTAGTAGTGGAGAGAATTAGTAATTTCTTTTCCTGGGAAAGAGGTTTACAGGTATGTCTACCTCTTTTTTTACTACCCAGGTAACCTGTCATACAATTATAGTGTAATTTAAACACTTATATCCAGACTGGTGATCTAAAAATCTCCATGTACTCATTTACATGTTTGAGAGTCCATACGCATCTAACTTTTCTAACTTAGTGTGTCGCTGCACACATCCAAATATGTCACCCTCTCAGCTGAATGGAATATCTAAATGCACATCCTCCACACCCAGTCCATCTGGGATGCAAAACAGTGTGCCCTTGTGCTAAGTCCGCCCAGTGGTCCAGTTCAAGTAGGTGTGCTCTGAGCACACTTCATGCATAATGACAGCGTCAACTTCAGCACATTGCATAGCTCCCACAGTCACTTTCGTTTGAAAATAGGTCAGAAGAAGGCGGCAAGTACTTTCATAGCAAGACTGTTACGCAAAATGTGTTTAGTAATATCACCTCCTCCTCCTCCCCCTCTCTGGCTATCTTCTGAAAGAGAAGCAGGAGACAGTTGTCTTTGCTGACACTTCGTATGACTTACATAGAGAAATGCAGGAGAAGCATTTTCGTTGCAAATCTTAGTTCCACAGAACCTAATTTGGACTATGGGTAAGGGCGTAAATTCAGGAGAAAGACAAAATTTTAGATGCTTCCCTCTCTTTGACATTTTCAAATGTGTAGCTTAGACATCCACCATCAAAACACATTGGCTGATATGAATCATATTTGAGAGCTGTACTGGAAAGTTTAGATGTCCCACGCTGCACCATGAATTCCACTCCCCAGACTTGGATCTAATTTTGAGGCAGTGAGGCAGTGAGCAGTCCTTCAGTACTTTTTTTTTTTTTCCTGATTTGGTCCCTTAACCAGATTTCTGAAAGTTCAAGCTAAAGAGTATTGAACCTTGCCCTGTGGACCTGTGAGTGTCCAGTGCCTTTCTCTTCTGAATATCTAAATGAAGGAAGATAGATCCTAGTGTTGTCAAATGGGCCCCAAATAACTTGAAAACTGGAGAAACTGAATTTCTACAGTTCTACAAAGAGCTCCTGGTCCGTGTCAGGAATTAAAGTACATTGGTAGCCCCAGAAAAAGTTCTATTTAGCAGATGAAATGTAAAAATAGAGGATCAGTCCTCTTCTGCTCTAAAAGCTATGAGCCCTCCTTGCCTCTTCCAGCTTCAGCAGGAACAAAAAAGTCAAAGCAGCACAGATACTTTGTTTTGTTCTTTTAATTCACAAAGATGAAAATGAACTTGACATCTCTGAGCAAGATTTCTGTTTTACAAAGCTACCAGCAAATGAAGCAAGGGATGCAGTGACAAGACAAACCAAGAATAGTAATTTTATGTGTACAGACAGCTCAGAAAAGAGCAGTTACACGTAACAAGAAAAAATCAAATCCTTAGTTAATATCATTTTCCTGATATTCCAGTCAGCGTCTGCTTTCTCTCACTTCCTTACAACCCGACATGCTTGAAATCATGTTGCAACTGTTCTTACAGTCTAACATGGACAATCACAGCCACAGAGGCCCAAACCTTTGCTCTTTGGAATACTGTTTTTGAAATGCAGGGAGTCACAGTCTTGGGAAATTTTTGGAAAGGGGTGATTGAATTTAATTTCATCCATGAAATTTAGATTCTTCCATCTTCCTCTCTCACACCTTCCCTGTGAATTATGTCAGAAAATTACCACAGCCAGAACTACCACGCTATGAAGGCGCAGGTTCTAGACCACCCCACACATCCTACACAGTTCCCTTTCAAATACTATGTGCTATTTTGCCATTTTAAGTCCTGTTCAGAAATGAGATATTCAAGTTTTCTGAATCAAAACCCTTGACAAATGTTGATTCACAGCACCCATAGGTGCTATATTTTTAGCATCATGTTAAGGGTGCTGGAACAGAGAGGTGGGATAAATAGCCTAATGGTCACTGAGTGAGTTAGAAATTAAATCTAATGTGAACTTTCCTGTTATGGCCATTAGACTACACTTTCTCCCTCCCAAAGCTGGCCCACTTTTCGAAGATCTATTCTTGTAATGCTCAAGGGGATAGACTTAACTGCTTTATTTTTAATGAAAAGCCTGTGTGGTCAGTGGGTATTAATTTGTACTAAAATGTTCATCAAGGTCCATGCTAAAGGCTCATTGACACTGTCAAAGATGCAACAAGCATGCTGATCTGTGTTTTCATTTTATTTTTGTTTTTGCATTTCCAGATCTGTTCCTGCCCCTCAAAACATTCAGCAGGGCTCCTTGGAGCTCTTTTTTTAGGTATCACAGCGTGGGTGCATGCACATCATGTGAGTGCTGATAAACGAGGCCAGGTGTATTTTAATAACCTTCGATGTGGAAGGTATTTGTGCACTACTCTTACACGCAGTCAGTCACTGTGTATCTTGGCAAAGCAAGATCCATTTCTGAGGAAAGAGAACTATTTCCATCCTTAATAAGTCATTCCAAGTTTCCTGTGATGTTATAAATAATCGGGCAAGCAGCCGGCTTTATTCTCCCTAATTTGATATGGCAGACTTGGACAGCAGAAAAGTTCAGTCTCAACATAAGCTCTAGAGTTGGACTTTGACCAAGATTTCCCCTTTCCCTCTCCTAATGAGATAAAGTTTATCATAAAACATGCTTACCAAAGCAGCTCAGACAGGGCCCAGGCTTCACATCTATTTCCTAGGAGCCCCCTGCTCATAGGCAGTCCTGCGTGCTGCATGCATGAGGTCACAGCGTGCTGGGTTTGCTTTGGGGAGCTGGCAGGTAGGCTGACAGTCTTAGCTAATACACTTGTCATTTGGGAAAATAAAAAAGTGCTTGCAAAACACAGCTTAAATTAGTTTGTGAGTAATTGGAAAAGGAAATATAAAGTCACACTGTTTTATATGCATGTCGGGAAGGCAGTGAGGTGATGCATTGAGTACCTGGGTTACTGGCAAAGGTCAAGCACCCTCACGACAGGCTGAGATCTTTTCAAAACTTTGGGGAGATACAGCAATCTTCACAGAACTTTCAAGAGCTGCACAATGCAGAGACATGAGGAGGTTGCAGAGCTTATTTTTATGCATGAAAGAAGGTCAATTGAAAGGACACATTCCTTTATAATTGTAAGCGCAACAAGAGGAACTTGTGATTATATTAGAACCTGAGAAAAGACTATTTTAAGTCTGCTTCTGCAAATGATGCTTTGCAACTTTTCGGGAAAGTCATTCAAGCTGTTTCTAATTGTCATTCAATTGTAAAAGAATTTTAAATAAATAACTCCCTACCTACGTCTTGGAAATACAAGAAAATTAATTAGATAATGTTATTGAAATCGCTTATAGGCACTCTGTAACACTACTGGAGGCCAAAGCAGTGCACTGATGTTCATTACTTTGAAATACGAAAGAAAGGGTTTTTTTGTTGTTCAAATGCCTCAGGTCATATTTTCAGATCGGCTTCATTTCCAGAATGCGACCCAGATGTATTGTTATGGATTTTAAAATAAAATTATTGCTTAAAGGTAAAACATGATAATAGGAAAATTAACTTGTTCTGATGAGTCATAACAGAAAGTAATTTCCCTTTAAAAACAAAACTAAAACCTCACTTTGCTCCCTTAACTCAGATGGTATTCTTTCACAAGAGGTAACCTATCCATCTATTATGCCTCCTAAAACAATCTGCATTCCTAAAAAAAAAAAAATTAGATGTGAATTAAGGATATTTTCCTAAGAAGGTCTACTCACAATTTTAAATTCTGTATTAAGAAAATAAGGAAACTGTTAGCTAAGTTATACTTTCCTGTAATTTGTATGACTTCTTGAGAAACAGTATCCAAGTACCTCTTCTGGTCCCCTCTCTTTTCTTTCTCTGCCTTTCTATTCATCAGAATCAAAAGAGTGCTCTCTAAGTCTGAAAAGTTCTTCCTGGATAGTGACATAATGTTCTTAGGTAGAATGGAGGTTGGAAAGAGGCGGAGAGACTAAACAGTTTGCTTGGGTAGTGAGGCAACCCTGTTGCCTGGAGCAGAACAGTTTCTGCTTCTGCAGCAGCAGGTCTAAGCAACACAACCTGGCTGCTTTCAAGAAAGTGTAGGCCTGAATCTGATTTCCACACAGGTTGCTTCACACCACTCAGGTAGTGGAAAGGAGTCTTAAAGTGAGTATAAATCATATTTATACCTACTACAAGGCCTCTTTATATGGCTAAGTCAGTGGAAAGTTGTTTTGGTGTAAATGCACTTTAGGCCCTCATACTTTTAATTTGGCATGAAAAAGGAAAGAAAAAAGAGAAAGAAAATCCTTTCAATGTCCCAAGTTAAGGTTGGATAATAGCCATACTGTAACATAAGCTAGGATTTCAAAGGTGTCTCAGGAAACAGGTCTCCAGCTTCCATTCACTTTTCAAGGGGGCTGAGTGACTCACTTCCTTAGACCTGTTTGAAACCCTATCCAGAACGATTACTCTGTCTGCTTATGACTAGATTGTTCTCTAATGACTAGCTGCAGTCTGACAGACCCACTATCACAAAGACTCTACTTTGGGTCAAGCAATAGACGTCTTTGTTTTCAGCACTGGAAGTCTTACCTAGCAGTACACATGTTCAAGCTGTAGCTGGCAAAGGTATTGTTTTTGCCTATGGCGTCACTGTAGTGCCATCTCAGAGGAGCTAATCGGGTTGAAGTTTGGCCTGAGCTTGAATGCTCACATGGCAGGTTCCCAAGCAAAACACCAGGTGTTAGTCATTCTGTAGGTCTCACTACTCCCTTTGAGTCAACAGTGAACCATTGCCCCAGAATTTCAAACACAGCCAGCAGCAGAATTACCCTGTGACCAACTGGTGACTGCAGGGTCAAGGATTTTTGATCCACACCTAACAATGTTGTTTGTTTTCCTGAAATGCCAGGGGCGCTCTCAAAAGTTAGATCCCATTCTGCCAGAAGTACACAGATGGATGCGAAGAGACTGCTCATGCTTCCATTCTGAGTAAATAGGCTGAGGAGTCAGAAGAAGACAGCTCAAAAAGAAAATCATGGCAAAGAGATTTAGAGTTGGAATAGTTTTTGTGATAGTTAAGAATTTAGTACAACCTCAGTTAATCTAACTTCAGGCAGTTGTTTAGCTTCCCCCTACAGTCAGTGGAGAGAGACAAGTGCCTGCAGAAGATGGTCTGTCTCTTCCCTGACATTAAAGAACCTGTAAGGGTTACTCATCCCCTGGAGTAAGATTTTTCTGTCTATCGACAAAAGAGATGTCTTAAAGGATGAATTTATGTTAAACAACTCCAGTCTCCTTGGCCTTAGAGCTTTAATTGCAATATCATGAAATTTATACATACTCTAAACACAGAGTAAACTGATTTTTTTTTACCATTTGATATTACGGTGTATAGCTTTAAGAATCTAATTAATTCATGATACAGCAAATAAATGGTGAGATTCATATATATAGAGAGAGACATACACACACATCTGCATACATATTGTATATTCAATCACTATCTGAAACTGTCACCAATGTAAAACAATCAAAGGTCCTTTCGGGAAAGCAGAAAGCCAAAAGTACAAGGTGATTAATGATGATGGATTTTATTGATTTTATTAGCAAACAAGTCCTCAAACAACTGTTCTTTGTTCTGTGGAGGCAAAATTCCCAGCACACGGAGCATCTAAGTATTTGCTAATTTATGATGTGTGAAGCAAGGTCACTGAAAGCATTGGATTTTTTACCCCTCAATATGTAATATTAGAAAATATCTCAAGTCTTAGCCCCTGCAGGAGTTTTGCAATAATAAATGTCAAACTCTTGGCATGGCCAGATTGATTTGGAACATCTAAACTGCAATTCACCCACTTGGTTTTTAATCATCAGTTTGAAACCAGTCCATGATGGGACTAAACTGCAGAAGTTTTTCACACTGACTGTACAATGTTAACTCTCTACATTTTTGTTTAGCCATCATGGTACTGATTTGGATTTAATACAGCCTTTGCAAATTGCAAACCTCTAGTATATAAAAGACTCAGTATAGATAGCCAAGGGACATCTTTGGGACTCTAAGATGGAAATCTTCTTACTTACCTGTAACCACTTACACATTAAGCATCTGGTCTAAGCTACCAGCTCTGGGTCTCTGTATACTGAAAAAGAGACAGACTCCTGAAGAAGATGATTGATTTCTCTTAGGTTAGTCAGATCATTAAGAAAGAAGAGTCACAGTCTGGAGGTGTCTACCTTTATTCAGTGACTATAAATAAAGTCTTTGTAAATAGCTTATACCTTTAGATAGCTAAATTTAGGAAAGATTAATCTGACTCTTAATGACTACTGATAACTCTTCAGTAAATATCAGTCAAATCAGAAGTAAAGATTTTGTACCTTAAAACAGGAGACAAAAGTCTACAGTAGAAGCTGAATTCATATATAGAATCACAGAATCATGGAACAGTGGGTTGGAAGGTCATCTAGTCCAACCCTCCTGCAATAAGGAGGGACATCTTCAACTAGATCACATGGCTCAGAGCCCCATCTAACCTGACCTTGAATGTTTCCAGGGATGGAGCATCTGGTACTTCTCTGGGCAAACTATATATGTATATATATATATATATATATATGTATCTTCCTCTAACTTGGAAAACCTATAAAAGGTTAAGGAGTTTGCATCAGGGCTTGTCCCTTCTGCTCATGCTTAGGGTATAATAGAAGGACAGTTTGCACTCCATTTTTTCTGAGTGAATGTCACTGCCTTTTAAATTAAAGAAACTTATTTTAGGGTAAGCAGTTCTTTTCTAGAGGTTCTTAATATAAAGCATTTTAATATTTCTAAATGTCTTTTTAAATGTCTCCAGAAAATATGTTAAGCAAAATTAAGGTTCAAATACATAATCTTGACTTGAATGACAAATCAGTCTTTCAGACAGCAGAAGTGATTGGAATTTTGGCAATATATTCCTATACCAAAAGAAATGTCCCAATATAAAACTCAATTACTTTGAGATTAACTGATCATCTCACTCTTTAGATTGTTGAAATGTAAATTACTGGCATCTACAAGCATATACCTTGATTCTATTTCTGTGGTCATAAACTTCCACAGCATTGATGATGCACTACAAAGGGAATCTGACCAGCAATTCTTACCCTCCACTGCCTTGCCAGTAATGTGTGGTAGCAAATTTGACAACTAGAAACAGGACTCCATCTGAAAAAGGGACTAGAATGTATATCTCAGTGGTTTTTAATCTACCAGATGAGTAGTCTGAACTCCTGAACTCTCCTGATTTTTATCAGGAGATACAAATAAAACCCGTGAGTGAAACCCATGGATGAGTTGTGCCACTGCTCTGGCAGAGTTCTACTCTGTGGGACTCTGTGCTGTTCTTATAATATTTGTATTTTAAAGCTCTAACACAATTAAAAAGCAACTAAAACCCAAACAAATAAACAAACAAAACCTATCCTAAGGAGTGGACCTCATTAAAATACTTGGAGCAGGAACCATACCCATAGTTTTTCAAAGTTAGAGGCCTTGGCCAGTGATTTGGGATCGAGTTCCACCTCTGTTAAGAACACAAACCAGAAGACACTTTTAAAAGTCCCCAGACATAATGTAGACAGCACAGCACTCCTAACCAACAGCCAGACACGTGGCTCCAGCCGGCAGGTCTAATGAACAAGATTAGTACCTGTTTTATGAATTAAAATTTGATGTAAAAAAATAGTGTTTCATTTTCTCAGCAACCTCCATCTAATTATTACCAGCAGGTTCAGTTGGCAAATTTCAGTATTTTTCCTCCTTTCCTTTGAAACCGAAAGACTTCAGCCTCTTATTTATTTTCCTTCTCCTCTAATGCTGTTGTAGTTTCATGCCAGCTAGTTCTACTATTTTCTTTTTTCCCCTCTTTTATAAGGTTTAATTTTCCATTAAAATAAATATATAATGTATGAATTGCTATAAAAGCTCACACTTTTGCATTTGTTTCTCCCCATTGTTAGCAATCCAAAGTAGCCACATGTTCACAGCATGTTCTGTCTGGCAGGAGCACCCGTTGCTTAATTTCCTACCACCACCCTCACAATCCTGGCAGGCTCTGGCCAGTTAGATGCATTTGTTTTCCCTAATTGTTTAATGGCATTTTCAGAAAACCTTTTCATTGAGAAATGAGTGATCACAGGAGACTTCCCCAGACATAAGAAAGACTGACAGTCAGCAGGCTGAAAGAGGTCAAAGAGTGTTGTTACAAGACTGTAATGAACTTGAAGTTGCCTTTTTATTATTAACTGTTAAACATCCTATTAATCTGATATTTTTTCTCCATGAATTCTCAAAGAAACTTTTACTTTCAAAAATGAGATCTGCAGCTCAAAAACGTTCAACTGTCACTAGCTTCAGGGATCACTGACTTAGTGAGGGAATAAAGACCAGAAGAGTAAGTCTGCACACTCATTATTTGGAAGTTATGATTGTTAAGAGATGGAAAATAGAACACATCTCAGAATTTAATAATTCCAATAATGTAATAAAACATTACCTACTAAAAACTTATTGAAGAAAATGTCTCCAGGGAAATCTGAAGTATTTCCTCCCATTTCATATCCTCCCTCCCCACTTTCAGTGGGAATCTTTATGGCAGAAGGGATTCAATTAATATTACCGCAGAGACAACTATCAGTCCTTTTTCTAGGAATATTCTCTCTATATATCTCACCATACAATTTAATGACTGAATACTGTAAAGTGGGATAATCTGAATGTTGTTGATTCAGGGAAAGACACCAAATGCCTCTGTTTACTTCACCTTTACTTTTAACGGCTCATACAACTAGATGGGAGTCTGGTAAACATTTAGTGCTGTAGATTCAGGGTTTTTTTGGTACACATTTTTTTTCATTTTGATGCAAGGTTTCGTTTGTCTGTCACAGAATTGTTTCATAAGGGGAGATTTGCACGTTGTAGAGAAATGATTTTTTTTCTTAAGGTGGACGCAAAAGAAGAGAGGATCAAGCCCATCCCTTTCAGTGGTGGGATTTTTAGCTGATTTTATTCTGTTTTGAACAAAGCTGTCCCCCTCTGGATGAATGCACAACCCTAGGAATGCCAAAAAGTAATTAACTGATATTCCAACAGTTACCATCTTGTTTTGCTCATTGCTCTGTATTTGCCAATGGATACCTAATCTATGCATAAACTTTATCCTTTTTTTCCTGGCAGCCCTTTGTGCTTTGATAAGCAGGACAGAATCAGAGCTGAACAGATTCTTTTGAATCCCACGTATTTTTGCCCCACATCTTAATCTTCTACCATGAATACTAAACATGTATTTCTAGGCAAGAAAAGATGCAAGGAAATGGCTAATCACCCCTACTGTATTTGCACGGTAATATCCTACAAGCAGCATCTAATGTTTAGTCTGCAGTTCTCTCTCATGATTTGTGAGTGTTCCCCCTATGCTTTCCTAGTTACGATTCTGTCGGCAGTATGAGAAGCATGCAATGTACCCTCTGTCTTTAATAGAAAAATGTGGGGTAATCATAAATGTAAAGCATCTTAATTGATTTGATATGAATGAGTTTAGCATGAAATGGCATGACTACTGTCAGAATAACTGACTACAGAAACAAAACTTTCTTACAAAATCAGTAGGTGAGAATTTAAATGTCTTCTTGAAAAGAGATAAGAAAAAATAAGGAAATCAACAGCAACAAAATGCATACTTAAATGATCCATTATTCATGCCCTAATCCAGTTTATGACATTATCTTGAGGAAACAAATCATTATTCCATAAATTTTCTTCATTTCACTTGAAGCCTTGAGCATTTTTTAGCTTTGACTTGTATTTTGAGTCCTCTGTGATTTCAAAAAGCATAGACAGGAGAAACTAGGTTTTAGTTTTGGTTTTGGCATCAAAGAAACATAATGTCAGCAAGAAAAAAGGTCCAAGTGGCATTATATGTATGTGGCAGAACTGCAAGCAGAGACGTTCCCCAAGCAACGGTGCAGTCCCTGAGACACTTAGCTGTGAGGTCAGTGACAAATGTCTTGTGATTCTTGATAGTGTTTCCCTCAAATTACTTTCTGTTGTAATACTTATGTATTGATCATCTTGCTTCAAAAACTTTTTCCCGCCTACCTGAAAATAAATAAATACATAATAATCAATCAAAACAATAAAAAATGCTCATCTGGTTCTGCTCTGTGTGTAACCAAGTAAATCAGTTTTTACATATGAACATCATTACAGGTAATGGTCAAAAGCCTCACAGTTTCAGCTGCTGTTGCACTTCACCCTTTAGAAACACCCAGAGAGCGGCTACTTTGGCTATGAAAAGTTCAGCGTGGAAAAGAGAAGACACATACAAAAGGAGAGGGAGAACAATTCTTTCTACCAGCTTCAGACATTTGCATGATTTTTTTCCCTCATAAAAAGTAAAATAGTGTATTTTACAAATTGTAGGGCAGACGGCTGCTATCAAAATATGCACGTTGCTTATAAATGCTTTCTCATTTCCTCAACACATTTGTCTAAACTTCACTACGAAGTGAATTTGAATTAAAACTCACACTCAATTATTGTACATGGGTACAGGCAAACACTGACCTAGAAGTATGGTGAAATTAAACATGCAGAAGTGGATTTTATCTACTTCTACTACAGGTTACTGCCTCTTTGTTTATGTCTAGAATCCTAATTTCTTCACTTCGGTATTTACCATTACATGCCTGTATTATGGCAATGTTTTCCTCTCTGGGCTAACTTACACCATATGATATCCAGCCTTGGGCCTCAAACAGCTTAAACTATTCTCTCCCACATCCTCATTTTGTGTCACCTAATGCAAACTTTGGGACAGTTACCCAAATTGGCTACAAAATATTTGTACAGTAAGAAATAGACAGACATCTGAAAGTCTTATATTTTGGATTTCATTGCTGAACATGAAATCACTTCCAATTTTACTCTTCACAAATATTCACACACAGTCATCTCGCACAGATAGTCATGGCTTAAGCTTAAATAACCGGTTAGCAAGTGTGGCCTAGCACTGATGACTTATTTTTATGGACGGTCGTGCTTTTTAAAGAGAGGAATGGCAAACCTGAGTTACAGCTCTTCCACTATGATAGCTATGCTCCTAATAAAATCATGTGCAGCGGCAGTGTTGCTCTATGGTGTGCCCATTCTCCCTGTCCATCAAATGTGACATAAGTGGAATAATGCAAGTCTATTAATTCTAACTGCAGTACTGAGGAACATGGAGGACTTCTCTAGGTATGACGGTTCATACTTTACTTCAGTCATCTTTCAGCCGTTGGTTATTTGACATAATATTGGAAAATTATGTAGACTTTTGGTTCCAGCCAGAGCTCAAGATACAAATCTCTTTAAATGTTATCTATTAAGTTCCTTGCTAAGACTCACATTACCATATAAAAATTAATTATTAAAGCAAACAAGAAAATAAATTTAAATAAAACATAATAAAAGGAGATGTTTGGATGAAAACTGATTGCATCTTGGCCCAATTCTGTGTACTTTTTAGGTCCCAAATACACTTTCCAATACCATTCTCTATGCATTTAAATTCAATTTCTTGTGTACACTAATATTTTATAGATAAGGTTTGCGGCTGGGTGGGATTAGGGTCTTTTTTATAAATGCTCAAGTTCTTTATTGCAACTTTATGTTTACTTATTTCTGCTAAGATGCCAAGAGTCTCTGAGGTCTGGACACCTATAAATTAGAATTTATTATTGTGATGATGATTACTAAAAATATTGTGTTAGGCCCCTTGGGTCATGGCTGCAATATAAAGTTTTAGTAGAAAGAAAGTCAATCTTTTATACTGCTATCACTAAAATGTAACAGATATGAACATAACTTTTCATGTAAAGGAACTTTACACTATACTGTACACTTAAACAACTTTTCCAGCCTGATTATCTCAAAGCACATTACTATCATAGATTAAAAGTCTCAGGGAAGTTCTTCAAGTCTCTGTCAGGATCAGAGGTAGAACCCACAGTTAATTTTTTACTTAATCCCCTTAAATAAATTCTGAGACAGATTAGAAAAATAAGGGGTTATGATGTTTATTTCATGGTTTATTTGCTGTTTACCTTCTCTGGTGTTTTATAGTAAACAAATGCCCCCTTTTCCCTCCTGAACAAAACAACAGAAAACCTTAGAAATTAAAAAAACTGTAAAGAATGTAATTACAAATAATCACAAAAGAGACTAAAGTGCTTTTTGGAAGGAGATAGTATATATTTTGTCAAATGAATAAAAAAAAAGTCTGAGTTTTCTTATTAAGTTTACCTAACATATGCAATTATTATGATTGGTAACACATGGTCTTCACCACTCAATTCAGTCTTGAAAATGTGTTTTTCCAGTGGGTGGCTATTTTTTGTGCATGTGTGAAGGATTTTATTCTTAACTGTACTCAAAAGTCTGTCTATGATACAGCTGGGTTTTCCCTATTGTTCTCAGGAACCATATCCCCAGCTCAAGCAATTTTGTATTGCTCCACTGACTTTGTCAGAGCCGTGCCAAATTACTCCAGCTGGGTGCCTGGATGCTTATAGTGAAAGGAGGCCATTGTCATTGCAAATCTGTAGTCTCAAAATTGAGAAAGATTTTATATTCATTTTGTTTCTAGATTAAGAACTACAGACATTGTTACAAAGACACCTTCACCTGGGAAAGATATTCTGTAATAAGTTTGTCTGATGATTTAACCTTTAACAATCATTCTGGAATTATTAGTGTTTCGTAGTTTATTATTAAGAAATAAGAATTTTCAGTTGTTTTAACTCAGTACATTTACATTTACATGATAGGTGCCAAAAATTTTGTCCATATTCAACACACATGAATCACTGCAATTCATTTCTGAATTCACTCAAGACAAATGGAATTTTCTATTGTTACAGTAGGAATACAAATTTACCGCTGGACAACGAAG